>NC_043014.1:18951072-18966072 GCF_006345805.1 Octopus sinensis | reverse complement strand
GAATATTTTAAATAAAATACAATTCCTAAAGAAATTATAGACTTTCAACCATCATAGGGTTTTTTAAATCACTGTGGAATTTCCCCAAGTACTGCTGGTAATGAAATAGTTACAGGTGTTAAGTTTTAAACTGCCTTAACCATATCGATGACATATAAATGTAATATTTAACATAGTGAAAGAATTGAATTTAGTGTGTTACATTTTAAATAGATATAACTGTAGTACAAAATCGAAAGCATAAACGAAATCTTGAATATGATGAAACATATTTGTCAAGTTACACTTTAAATAACTTTTCCTGAGGAACTGAATTAATGATATATTTGAAATTTTGAATATGCTGAAATAATAATTTGAAATATGTTAATGTATGTATGAAAAGGCAGACAACAAAACTAATGAAATAGGTTTACGTGACCTGTTGTAGTAATTAAAACAACTATAACAATTATGTTAATGAGTTGCTACAGGGAAACAGTGGAGAATTAATAATAATGGTACAGCCCTCCCACGTGACGAGTGGAATGAAACAATCACTATAAGTAACGTGACGTCGACCAGTATCGAAGAGTATGTAGTTGGCGCTCAAGAGATAGTCATGTCTTTATTGGTACACTGTGTACCGAAGTGGGCGTTATGATAATCAAACATAATAGGGCTTATAACAAGTATATGACTGGGGTTAATTAAACTGTTAGCAATTCAGCTCCAATATTTCATGTAGTCCTAGAAAATTCGTTAGGACGACGGGCAAAGTGCTCAGTGACATTTCGTCTGTCTTCATACTCTGAGTTCAAATTCCGTGGAGCAGAGAGGACGGACGCTTTTGAAATGGCTACTACTCAGCCCCAGGAGCAGAGACATATGTCCGAAAGGTACCATTCGGTTCATGATGGCTTAGCATTTTGTTTTCTCTTTTCATGGTACTGTGGACGATAACGCATCACGTATTTGCCTTTGACAGTTACGTGAAGAATAACGAGTCTGTCACAGCAGTTCAGCGTGATCAGGCTGTTCCCACCCGTAACACAATCTTATGTTGGGTGAATGCACTTCGTACACGAGGTACACTAATGAATAGGAGACTGGCGGGGGCGTCACGAACGGAAAATGTGGACGCGTCAGACAAGCTTTGATACGGGGTCCGAATCGTTCTGCTTGGAGGATTTCCACTGAATGGATCGGTAAGGTGTATTTTACATGAAGACTGGCATTTCCACCCGTACAAATTGGTCATTGGGACTATTCATAGTGACTTACCTTCGCACGTCAGATGGAAGTAATTTTTGAAGCAAATGACAAACCTCATTTTGTTAATGAGTGATGAAGCTCATTTTCATCTCAATGGCACGGTGAATCAACAGAACTATCGTTATAGGGCTCTTGAAAATCCGAGAGAGCTGCACGAAAGACCACTGCACAGCCCAAAAGTGACGGTTTGGTGCGCTGTTGGAAAAGCTACTAACATTGGTCCTTACTTTTTTGAAGATAATAATGGAAATGCTATTACTGTGAACCCCGAGCGTTACATCGAGATGAAAATCAACATCTTTGTACCTGAATTACAACGAAAACCTATGCCTTTTTGACGCGTGTGGTTTCAGCAGGTTGGGGCGACGGCCCACACATACCGAGCATCAATGGACCTTCTTCGCCATCGTTTCGGTGACCGCTTCATTTCCAGGTTTGCTGATATTCCTTGGCCTTCTCGGTGTTCTGATTTGTCCATGTGTGATTATAATTTGTGGGGAAACCTTAAGATATGCGGATATGTGCATAAATCCAGTACATTGGACGATTTGAATGAAGCTATTCGCGTGGAAGTCGCCAAAATCGACAGAGCAATGCTAGAGAGAGTAGAGGCCAACTTCAAAGAACGCCTTCAGAAATGCAACAATGAAGACGGACACCACATGATGGATGTTGTTTTCCACACTTGATTTTGACAAATGCTAATTCAATACAAACGCATTGATGTCAATAAAATTTGTTTGCAGCTAAAATTAATGATTTTGTGAATTTTTCAAAAGCCTCCGTTCTCTCTGCCCCACCCTGTATATGGCATATAATCATCATGATTAGTTGTAACATGTGTCAAATCCCACTGAGAAATATAAATATAAATTAAGAGAGGTACATTAATATGCTCAGGTAAGCTGCTAGTAACAGAAGCCAAATCTCCTTCAGATTACATACCATCATTATAACTAAGGAAACAACAAACTTAATCTAATCCTAATTACAAAATCTTCGATAAATTTTGGAGGGTAAAGATGAAATGCCTTTGGTTTTAGAGATCTACGCGATCAGGATTTACCTTCAAATAAACAAAAACCTGATGGTCATCGTTTGAAAGCATTTGACCATGGTTCAACTCAATAAGGTAGGTGGCGACCCGGGGCTGAACAACATTATTAGCTTTAGTTAAAGAGCAGAGATTACTATGCATAATAAATTGAAGGCGGCAAGATGGCGAGAATCGTTAGGACGCCGGATGAAATGCTTAGCGGCAGTTCGTCCAAATACAGATTCTGAGTTCAAATTCAGCCCAGGTTGACTTTGGCTTTCAACCTTTCGGGTCGATAAAGTAATAAGTACCAGTTGAACACTGGAGTCGATGTAATCGACTTATCCCCCGATATTGCTGGCCTTGTGCCAAAATTTGAAATAAATATGTATAACAGATTGTGTTGATTACCACACGATATTATATAGTCTCTTGTTTACGGGAGAGTCAAGTGTGGAGCATCTTTGTTCATGTGCTTGTTCGATTAGAACTAACCACTGGTTAAACAACAAGAGCAACAACTTGTAGGATATTATTTCTATTTGTATATTTTTAGTTTTGCCACAACTAAACGACTTCCATAGAAGTTTTTCATAAATGTTTAATTTCATGTCTGAATAAACAAGAAAATTAGAGAAGCTGGGAAGGCGGATAAATATAATAAATCGCCTACAAAGAAAACCGTATTATAAAATATTTCCTGTGTACACAGAATACCTAATAAGACTTTATTTAAATGCGGAATGTTATGTTTGTTTTCCTGTTACATAATCAACTGTGTGACCTCGTGTGTCATTAAAAAATTCGTTTTATCTGTAGTTTATCAAAAGACTATCAGCCGGTTGGATTATGGTTTCTTGTCAATATAAAGGAAATACTGACAACATATGTGATAAAAACATTTCAGTGAATACTCTGTAAATCCCACACTTTCTCATTATATAACCGACAAGGATTTCCGTAACGTCTAAAATTATATCCAACCACGGCTATTGATCGCAGGTCTATGGGACTCACCCGAGCAAACATTTTATAGAGATATGAAGATTTCATATAGTGTTTCATGTCCTCCATACCATTATATACTTATATGTCTTACTGATTTCAAACTTTTGCACCAGGCCAACAATTTCGGGAGAGGGAATATGTCGATTTAATAGACCCTAGTGCTCATTCAACTGGCATTTATTTTATCGATCGCGAAAAGATAATGTTGACCTCGGCGGAATTTGAACACAGAATTTTAAATCGAAAGAAATGCATCTAAGAAATTTATTTTTTCGGCGTGTTAACGATTCTGTCAGCTCGTCTCCTTACTTCTTGTATCTTACTATTTGATTGGCTTATTATGATAGCATATAACAGATGGGCTCCATCGACGAGGTAATTCAACTTGATAAGTTGTAGAAAATATGAAAAATTCACACTTAAGTTTCAACAGGTTGAATCATATTTGATGAACGACTTTGATATTTGTAAGATACGCAAAGCTTATTGAATGAAATTTCCCTTGATCAACGACAAAATATGAAGTAAAACAATGTACGCGTACTTCAATGTTTATACATATTCATACACACAAAAATGCACAAATATATACGTACATGCATACATATATGCGTGGGTGTGAGTGTGTATTCATGTATGCATGCATATCTGTGTGTATGTGGGTGAAATGAATGCTAGAGAAATAGAAAAACAAACTGACAGTGGTAAAATTAGAAGGTATAATACGGCAGGCATGTCTTTTAAAAGAAAATAATAACTACAATTATAGGGTAGAGAATACTCACACTCAACAAAATATCTTTAATGAGGAACCGAAGCCCTTCTGTGAACCAAATTTAGTTGGGTGTTTACGTCGAAATGTAAGGCACATGTGACCCTGTATTGGATCGATTTTATTAGATGAATTGAGATATTAAGATCAGAAAGAGAAAGAAAAAAACTGCAAGAGAGGTACAAGGGAAGACAGAGGGTTTTTACATAATTTCATATAGTTAATTGACAATTAGGACAATTCTACTCTTTTTCAGATACACGTTGGTTTTGTACCTATATAATTTAATTTTCATCTTCTTAAAGAGGGGCGTTTACTGAAAAGTAAATTCCTAACAACCCTAATTGATATACCCTCCATTTTATCAGGGTCTCCTGGCAGCAGCAGCAGCAACAGCAGCAGTAGTAGTAGTAGTAGTAGTAGTAGTTGTAGTAGTAGTAGTAGTAGTAGTAGTAGTAGTAGTAGTAGTACATGTGGACCCCCTTACACTAACCAAAATAAATCGTACAGTTGCTTATATAGAAATTATTATTTTCTTAACTGAAAATATGCACGGCTCCACACATAAACTAACGATGATAACTCAAAAATGATATTTCACAGGCGAATCCTGATATGATACTTAGTGTTGTATATTTATTTGCTGTCACGCTTAGGAGCAGCTGCAGGAGGAGAAGGCCGTCGAAAAGCATGAAGAGAATTAGTGAATGAGCGTAGAATTTAAAAAGCACACTGGTTGAATTCTATAAAATGCAATATATATATATATATATGTGTGTGTGTGTGTGTGTGTGTGTATGTGTGTGTACACACACATATATATATATATATATATATATATATATATATATTATATATATATATATATATATCATTATTTACAGGATTGTAATCTTGCCCCGAATATATATATATATATATATATATATATATATAACAAGTAAAGTTAATCGCCACATCAAAGTGGCTGTTCCATGTTACTACTAGTTAAACCCCAGGCAGATCTTCCGCCAGCTGGTTATTGGTGCAGTGCTACACCTTGTATACACAATATATATTGTTAGCAGGGGAACGAGCCCTTATAGTTATATGTACATGTATATGTAGTGAAAATTTCGGCTAGAAAGAAACTTTGTACCTTTTACTGAAAATATTTCCTTTAAGTCATCGAGTGGACATCATTTTTGGACAACACGAGTACACTAGCTATTTCTTTGGTTGTATTGTAAAGGAAACATTTTGTAATGTTTTCCTAGCACAACTAATTTCGCTAGTAAAACATCACGACAAATTTCTCGCTAAGATATTATATTTGCTACAGAGCTTAGAGAGATGAAAATCTTATTCTGGGAATCGTGGGATATTTAGGTTAATATCTGTAAGAAATAAGTGAATAACCCGAGGTAGTTGCAGGGCAGAAGGTTAGAGCATTTTTTCCCATTGTCTCACAAGAATCGATAAAACATATTACATCAACTACTAGGAGATCGTCTCTTGAAATACTCCTTGTGTAAATTATAAATATAATTTTATTGTGAACGTGGATTTACAAGCAAAATGGCAATTGTCAAACGCATGGCATTGTCCGTTTTGTCTGATGTTAGGATAGCAGGAACATTTATTGTTTTTTGTCTCCTTTACATTCCATGTTCAAATCTTATGAGGGTTAGCTTTATCTTTTCTCCTGTAACACTCTGGCTGAGAGAAGAAATAAAAAAAAATAACAAGTTTCAGTCAGATATATACATCTTCCCCTACACCTATCCTATTTTTTCAATCACCTAACCTTGTTAATCCCCAAAACAGACAGAATAGTTATCTATTGGGATTGAATGCATGCCACATATTTACCTCACGCTTCAACATACACAGATTTAATTAAGTATCAGTAATCTATTGGGGAATTTCATTCTCTAACTTTTATAAGTTTATAGCCTTGTCATCTTCCTAGAATAATTTTTGTGAAGCAGCATCTGAAACAGTAGATTCACATGTTTGATTCTTTACCATATGTATGCTGTGTCCTTCAGCAGCACAAGTTCAAACAATCGAATGCAAGTAACTTTGCCAACCCATTTGAAAAGATTGGCGGCTTTTGTTTACCTCAACGTTTCAGCCATGAGCATCTCGTAGTTTTATATAACTGGATCGACATTGTCCAAAACACATTTTTTTTTTGTTTTGTTTCGTTTTTTCTTAAGACAATATGATTTCGAATAAATGTTCTACAAAAAAGAGGTTCTACTGTTGATTTCTTCCGGCCATGACGATCCGTACTTTTGTACATCAGGAACTACATTGTCTAATGTATGCCTTACTATTTTAAGATGGTCATATGAGATATGAAAGGCAAATGTTTGTTAGCGCCAACAATGCATACAACTACGCAACTGTTCCCCATCGGTTCACATATGAATGAAGAATTCGCTGATTTAGATAGCTGAATGGTTTCTGAATCGTTTCATTATTTGAGCAAATAGATTCTAGCTAAGAGACTCGATGAAAATTGTTTATCACCAAAGGCCGCTCGAAAACTTCAGTGCCTGTCTTTTCCTTTTATTGTTGAACCTTAAATTGGTTTCAAATTTTGGCGCAAGGCCAGCAAGTTCTGGGGTAGGATATAGTCGACTACGTCGACCCCAGTGCTCAACTTATTCTATCGACCCCAAAACGTATGAAAGGAAAATTCAACCTCGGTGAAATTTGAACTCAGAACGTAAACTTGGACGAAATGATGGTAAAAATTTTGGCCGACATCCTAAAATTTCTGCGCGTTCCCTGCCTTTAATTTAACCTTAAACCAGTAGTGTTTTTATTATTTAAAATTTACTGAGACCTAATCGAGCAGTTCTCTGTTCTAAGGCATTCGTGTCTTTAAGGCTAATGTTTCCTAGTATAATGTGTCTTCATTTGTAACAAGACGGTACGTGTGGTTTATAAGAGGAATTTGGTTGTTATTTTTAGCGGGTTGAGTGGTAGTGATATTCTCTCTCATTATCTTATAGGGATAAAAGTATGTAAGGTACACAACTGCAGTAGTAGTAGTAGTAGTAGTAGTAGTAGTAGTAGTAGTAGTAGTAGTAGTAGTAATTGTAAGAGGAAAGGAGGAGATGGAGAAGGGAAGGACATATAGTCGCATGAAGGAAAACTGTTTGGGAAAGAGACCAGTCGTAGTAAAAGTAGTAACAGTAGTGTTGTGATACTAGTTATAGAAAGGATGGGTGTTGTGGAGATAGTAGTAGTAGTAGTAGTAGTAGTAGTAGTAGTAGTAGTAGTGATTTTTCTTCCTTTTTCTAGTCGTTGCTGTTGTGGAATATTGCAGCGATAAACAAAACCGTTTAATCAATAAGCGTTAAACTGGATACTGATAAGAACAACAAGCAACAATGACAATCACGAAAACAAACAAATATGATACAAAAAAAAGCAATCAGCTAAACATTAGGAAAATATAATGAAAATATATGAAAAGTAAAAAAAAAATTCAATCAAGCAACGTTGTATTTACAAATAAAAGAAACGAGAGAAAAGGAGAAACAAACAGATTAAGGCGAAAACCTTCGAGATAACATTGAATTTTTATTTCCTGATTGATAAAAACTAAACAAAATGGCGGGTAGCTAAAAAAAGGCAACGAAAAAGATGTAATTCTATTTCATAAATAATTGTATTTATTACAAATAAAAGAGCAAAAATTGTATTGATAGAAATGGAATTTTGATTGGGTTCGAATCGAAAAGGAATATTAGACACCACCCATCTATGCCCTCATTTCAAACAAAAGATATGTTTATAAAGAAAAGTATGCTATGAATATAGACATATATATGAAATAATGTGAAAATTTGATGAGGCATCGTTTTAGAAGAATCTCTGAATAAACAGAGATTACTTAATGTTGTAAAGAAATACTGGTGCGAAAGAGACAGAAGAAAAGAGGGAGAAAGAGAGAAAGAGAGAGAGAGAGAAGGAGGATAAGAGAAAGGGAGAAACTGACAGACAGAAGGATTGAAAGCGATACTTGTATGCTGAATGAGATTGAGTAAGAAACAAGAATGAAATATTACATTAGATATTAGTTATATAGGTATTTTGTGTGCTTATGTGGATGGGTTGAGCATATAAGTTTATAAGTGTGTGTATGTATATATATATGTATATATATATATATATATATATATATATATATATATATATATATGTGTGTGTGTGTGTGTGTGTGTGTATGTATGTATATATATATATATGTGCGTGTGTGTGTGTGTGTGTGTGTGTATGTATGTATATATATATATATGTGCGTGTGTGTGTGTGTGTGTATTCATATATATATATATATCGAGGGTATGAGGGGTATTGGTGTCAAGAAGACCCAAAAGGTGTCGGGTAATGCTAAGTAAGTGCTATGGTCAGACGATGGTTAAGCTCCAGGATCTATTATAATGATATGAATGAGGAGTCTAACGTGGGTCATGCATTTGCATACATATATAAATTGATAGAATTAGATAAAAAATTCTCAGGCTGTAAACAGTTTTCATAGCATTTATCAAGAAAAGGTCTTACAGTTGTTTCCGGGATATTTTATATATCCCTTCATCAGAGACGGTGCGAGAAAATGTTTGAGCATTAATTATTGTAGAGAAGATATGAACTACAGAGGGAAGTAAGAGAATGAAAATAGAAGTGAGATATATAAGGGTATTGTATTTGCAGTTCCATATATACATACATTGAAGAAATAAGGATAAACAGAAATGTATATTATAGTTCCTACACGCGTTTCACCTTTATATTTGTTTGGAGCACACCAACAGTGTTCCATTTGTATTTGAAAGCTCAACCACAACGTATCACCAGGAATTTTTTTTTTGCATAAAGTGATAAGTATGCCTCCCCCACACACACGCGCGCGCGCGTTATCATTGTTAATCGGCGAATGTGGATGATGCATATTCTTCAAAAGTTTTGCCCGTTACAATGTTCAGTAATGAATATATAAGTAACGAAAATATAAGAATATTTATTCATTCATATACACGCACAAATGGTAGTGCGTGTATGTACACACTCCCTTTACTTGTTTCATTTATTCGGTCACGCTGGAGCACCGCATTGAGAATGTTTAGTCGATCAAACCATTTGCTAAGGAACCCCATTTCACGTTGTTTCAATCCACTCAGTTGAAAATGAGCCTCATCAGAGTTCTGACACAGCTCATTATTCAACCAGCTACCATACACTGAACGTTTCTTATTTCTTTATTGCCCACAAGGGGCTAAACATAGAGGGGAGAAACAAGGACAGACAAACGGATTAAGTCGATTACATCGTCCCCAGTGCGTAACTGGTACTTAATTTATCGACACCGGCGGAATTTATCAACCTCGGCGGTATTTGAACTCAGAACGTAACGGCAGACGAAATACGGCTACGCATTTCGCCCCGCGTGCTAACGTTTCTGCCAGCTCACCGCTTTTCACTGAATGTTTCTCTGTGTCCAAAGACGAAGGTATCGGCGAAGTGTCTGTCTGCTCGTGACTCCATAGATACCAAAACAATTAACAAAACTATGATATAATTTTCAAAGCCATACTCGTTGGCGGCTGACAGTTGGCTCTTATATTGTAACAAAGGCGATCTGGCAGAAGTGTTGGTGTTGTACAGAATGCTTTGCGGTATTACTTCCGATATTTAACTTTCTGAGTTCAAATGCTGCCTAGTTAAAATACAGTACGACTCAATTACAGGGTTCGATGTAATCAACTAACCACCCTTCAAAATTTCTGGTCTTGTGCCTAAGCTAGCATGCTTAGCGTTATTTCGTCCGTCTTTAGGTTCTGAGTTCAAATTCCACCGAGGTCTACTTTGCTTTTCATCCTTTCAGGTTCGATAAATTAAGTAACAGTGAAACACTGGGGTCGATGCAATGAACTAGTCCAGTCACTAAAATTTCAGGCCTTGTGCCTTTAATAGAAAGGATTATTATTATTAAGAATACTAAAGTAATACCATCGCCAATAAAAACACAAAACACAAAAGACAAAACAAAAGCGTAGTGGTTAACAGAAGTTAGATAGTCACATATATTCTCAGAACTTGATTGGTACATATTTTATTTATGCTTGAACAATGAAAGGTGAGATCAACCTGAGTGGGAATTGAAATTAAACGAAAGCAAATAAATGCCTTGAGGAATTTTGTTTCACTATACACTATAATTCCGATAATCGTCTTTTTCTTCTTAAACCCAGATCAAATAAGATCGATACAGACTTAATTGATCCTCCTCTTTAGAAGTGACTGCAAAATAGTAAATTTCTGTGGTAATATGATATTGTGGATGTAGATTTTTTTTATATCTGGGCAGTCAGTATCTTTAGCGTTGTACATAGTGTTAAACTAAACTAGAGCTGAGGAAAAGGAATCTGCTCGTTTTCATAGGTATTGCAATAGAGCTTAACACCAATTTTCGCTGCAGTTCGAACAAATATATTTTATTCTAATCATTCACCGACTATACTTCTTAATCAAAATGTTAGAACATATTTCTCCCCCAGCTAAATGGTTTTCTCTTATTTATAATTGTTGACTGACCGCCATAGCCCTTCCCTGATTTTCTACTGTTTAAAACACGGTCTTTATATGTTACTTAGGAATAACTACGTATGCTATACTCACCATCTTACACATCTCTCTGTACCATTATGTTATATAATATGAAGAAATATTTGACCTGTTACGAACAGAGACCGAAACGAATGAAAATATAATGATTTTGTTTTTCTCTCTTCAGATGTAGTCAGTAATTGATTTTATTTTACATTATTACTATAATGGTTTCTATAAAGAAAGCATTATTACTCTAATGGTTTCTAATATATGACAGTAATTGTGAATGTTATGTAACTAACTATATACAATTGCTAAAATGAAATAAACTTATTTCCCGTGAAGAGAAATGAATTCTGAAATATAGGATAGGTCTCTTCTTCAAAGAATTATGAAATTTATATCATAATACTCTGTTCAGGAAGTTTGAGTGTGAAGAGGGAATGAAGAAATGTAAGCATAGCAAGCAATTTTTCATGGGGTGGTCACGTGGGAAATAGAGATGGAGGAAACGAAGTATATGTCTCATAGAGGAAAAGGGTGAGTAGATTTTTTTAATTTATTTTCTAGATGTGCTTTGCGTCATCCTTTCTCAGCCCTATGGAACAAATGTAGTCGGTCAAACAACTATGTACCATACACATCATGTTTTAACTTAGTTGAGTTCTGCATTATGAACACTCTCATGTTTTAAATTAGAAATGTTGTGTGGAAACTCGAATATATTGCAGTTTTAGCTCTTCAGGTGTATTGAGTAAACAGGGTGGACCATTAACAGGGTCATTAGGGTTTCCTTTAGAAAGCATTGTGTTATTTACTGTGGATCTCAGTTCAGGGTTCAAATCGTGAGGTAGGCAATTCATACAAAATCGACATAGGTTAGCGGAGAGAGAAACAGATTTTTTATCCATTTGCCGCTATGTAGTCTGATGAAAGTTTGGGAGAAGGCAAAAATACGTTAGCGCGTCTGCAAAACGCCCGGTAGTATTTGTTGCGGGTCTTAAGATATGTTATATTAGTGTGATGTTGGATAATGTAAAAACTAGACTTCGGGAGGGTGATTGGGCGCATCGAGATTTAAGATGTTGGAATCTCTAAAGAATATACTCTGTGTGTGTGCGTGTTGTTTTTGGATATCTAAATAAGTGATTTGTAAGAGTGATGAAACCAAAAGTCAAATATTGATGTTTGAATTCTTATCGTTTAGCCTTTAAGCTACACTCGATCGAGCAGTTACATGATCTAAGGCTTTCAAGATTCCATTAGCAACGCCATCGCCATATATTTATTTATTGTAGAGAATACGTTTGTTATATTTTTAAAGCAGTGGAGTGTAATATGAAGCCTATTTCGCTGCTATTTATAGCAAAACAAATGACAATCTAACTGTTCTCTCTCACTAGATCGTTAAATATAAATCTATATTTATATTTTAGCTTGCTAATCGTGCAGTTCCTCCTTATGTCGATTGAGGCTGGTCTAGCTTAGAATTAATCGTTGCACGAGATATTAAATTAAACCAAAAGGCGATTATATTCTCAGAAAATGTTCAAAAATCTCATTAATTCTAAATATAGTAAGGTACATGCTGAACTAGCATTGCCCGCCATTTCTTTTGATTGCATACACACTCCAATAATTCAAGAATTGCTGAAATATTTTTGTTTTAATTTAAAAACAGTCTCCAAACTAAGCTCTGTATTATCATATTCTTCAAATTCAGTTTGCAATCATTCAGTTCGTCATTTTTTTGCTGGTATTTATTCAAATCACTACTTTTTCTATTGTTTATTATTTCTTAAATTTAATTTTTTATATTTTTATTTTCAAATTCCTGCTAATGTCTTTCCAATAAGAAAGCTGAAACTATCCGCGCATCCAATTTCAGCAGGCTAATTTGTTATGTAATGACTTTCCTCTTTCTCTCTTTTATCTTCTTTCAAAGCAAATTTCATTCTTCCTGTCTTTTTGTTTCTGTTACTTTCCCTCTTCCATCGCTCTTCTCTATCTAATTCTTTTATTTTATCGCTTTAATTATTAATTTGCTTCATTATTTCGCTGTATTTTCTAGACTGGTGAGAGGCAGAATCGGTAAAGCTACAAATAAAATGACTTTGGGGTATTCAGTTAAATTTCTAAGCATTCTGAGATCAAATCCAGTTAACGATGATGTTGTCTTATCAAGCTTCCTTGCTTAAGTACCGGCATCAATATATTCTGCTACAATTCCCCCACCATTCGTAAAGCATTCATAAATCATTATGTCCCCGTTACGATATGTTCGAGTGTCCTCGTCACGTTATGTTCGAGTGTCGAACATAAGGCGTATAGCCTTTAGTTACGTGCCATAAAGATATGAGTTAAAAGCCAATCAAAGTTTAACAGTGGGGGAGGGGTGAATTATATCGACAATATCCTTTACCTCCATGTAGTGCCTGGAAAGTTTCTTACGTTAAGAACAATAATTATTATTAATGCTCTTTATAAAACAGTGAGCTGGCAGAATCGTTAGCACACGAGGCAAAATGCCTGCTGGCATTTCGTCCGTTCTTACGTTTTGAGTTCAAATTCTGCTGAGGTCAACTTTGCTTTCATCATTTTGGGGGTCGATAAACTAAGTACCAGTCGAGCACTGTGGGTCGATGTAAGCGACTTATCACTTCCTATAAAATTTAAGACCTTGTGCCTATAGTAGAAAGGATTATTGATACTATTTATAAGGCGGTGAGGTGGCACAATCGTTAGCACACGGCCCAAAATGCTTAGTGGCATTTACCCTTCCTTGATATTGCTGGCCTTGTCCCGATATTTGAAACCATTTCTAATATTGTTTATAAGGCAGCGAGAGTGGCAGAATCGTTAGCGTGCCGGGCAAGATGCTTAACGGCATTTTTTCCGTCTGTAACTTCTGAGCTCAAATATCGCCGAATTTGACTTTACCTTACATCCTTTGAGAGTCGATAAAATAAGTACCAGTTGAACACTGAGGTCTATGTAATCGATTTTCCCCCGCCCCACCAGAATTTAGGCGTTGTGTCCATAGCAGAAAGAATTATTTGTCCTAGCAATCATTATTAATGGCTGACAGAATCTGTAGAGTATCGAATAAAATGCCATGCGATATTTTTTTTCCTGCTTTTTAAGTTCTAAATTCAATTCACTCTGGATTCCAATTTCTTTTCGTCCTTCCCGGTTCGAATAACATAAAGTGCCATTCAAGTGCTGAGATCAATGGTACTGACTGCTCTACCCAACCCCATTAAAATTATTGACCTTGTTCCTAAATTAGAAATTACTATTTTTATTAAGGTAATAAATTGGCTGTGCTGTCAGCGCATCTAAAAGGAACCTTTAGTGACATTTCTCTCGGTTCTTTACATTCTAGGTTCAAATGTCGCCGAGGTTAACTTTCTCTCTTATTTTTTGAGGTCGATAAAATAAAGTACAAATCAAGCACAAGGGGCAATGTAATCAAGTAACCGAAACCCAATCCACTCTCAAAAATGATTCAGACCTTCCGTTTATTGAAGAAAGGGTTGTTCTTTTCAGGTGGTGAGCTGGCAGAATCGTTCGCGCTGGGTGAAATATTTAGCGGTATTTCGTCTGTTGCTACGTTCTGAGTTCAAATTCCACCGAGGTGAACTTTACTTTTAATCCTTCGGAGTCGATAAAATAAATACCAGTTACGTCAAACCTTTCCAGGCCTTGTGCCTGGAGTAGAAATAATAATTATTATTTATTATCATCATCACCAGTACCATCCCAGATATTAATTAATTCGGGGGTCATTCTCAACATTTTGATTAATGTTTTAGCTTCATCGATTCCTTTTATTTTTACATTGTAATAATGTGAGTTCACGCACTTTATCATAGTTGTTTGATAGTGGCTTTCTTGCGGTTGTAGTCATCATCATCAGCATCGTCATTGCTTCTGCCGCCGCTGCTGTAATTGCTGTTGTTATTGTTGTTGTTGTTTAGCCGCCTTGTCAGCTCCAATCAAAGCGACGCCGAGACTTATTCTATGTAAGCCTAATACTTATTCTATCGGTCTCTTTTGCCGAAACGCTAAGTTACGGGGACGTCAACACACCAGCATCGGTTGTCAAGCGATGTTGGGGGGACAAACACAGATACACAAACACACACACACACACATACATATATGTATATATATATATATATATATACATATATACAACGGGCTTCTTTCAGTTTCCGTCTACCAAATCCACTCACAAGGCTTTGGTCGGCCCGAGGCTATAGTAGAAGACACTTTCCCAAGGTGCCACGCAGTGGGACTGAACCCGGAACCATGT
>NC_043014.1:18921072-18943572 GCF_006345805.1 Octopus sinensis | reverse complement strand
CAGGGTGCGCTGAATATACTGTCGTCTAAGTTACGCAAAAATGAAACTAACACTGACATCTCAATTTAAAAGATATATTTACCAAAATGACATGAAAAGATATTTGAAATATCGCCATTGATTTCAACCACGGACGGCTTCCAGATGACTTCAGAATCTCCTGCAACTCTATTGGACGGTGTCCTTCTTGGTGAATGTGGCTATAATCCTTGCCTTCAGTTCATCTTATACTATTATGGGGCGTTCAACTGCGCATCACACATAATCAAGGAGGTTGCAGTCTGGAGAGTTAGGTGACCAGATTTTAGGAGTGATGTGGTCGCAGAAATTGACAGCCATGATTGGGTTCTTCTGCTTGTGTGGCATGGTGCAAAGTCCTGTTGTCAAACATAGGGTCTTTCAGAAGCCTCTTTTTTGAGCCAGGGTATTACTACCTCCTCCAGTCACTTGATGTAGACCTCCATGTTGAGATTGAGGCCTGTGAGTAGATGGATGGAGGCATAACGTCGCCATCACTAGTGATCACTCCAAATACTGGATTTTGACTGGACATTTGATTTTTATCACTGTCGGTACATGCATTTTACTCAGATTGACACCCAAACACTCTGAAATGTTTTTATTGGAGCTTCCGGCGCAAATGCCAGGCAGTACAGCATGCCGTTTACAAATTTTTGGCGGAGTGAATTGCATGATGGTGCTGCTTTTCTCACAACTGACCCTAGTATAATCTGTAGTTGACACAATCAAAAGCAAACAATGCACTTGCGCAAAATTGAAAATATAGAATGGTGTCAATCTACCCATCATTCTCTGTATATATATATAAAATAAAATACAAAATGGGACAAGAACGCAAAACATCCGGACAACTATGTAATACAAAAAGGGACAACAAAACATCCAGATAGACGATACACAAAAAACAAGGACGGGTCATTCGAAGCCTTTTATCTTCAGTCAAGAACCGGTTCATCCTCGAAATTTCGGCTGATTAATCTTGAGATTGCTCCAATCTGGCCAGCCCCAAGGAAAAACTAAGCTAAGAGCATTAGATTCTTTGAAAAAAAGCATCGAATATATACGAAAACAAGCACGGAAATATAATCAAAATAGGCAACAAGGATATCCAGAAGTAATGCAGTACGATTGTTTCATGCAACTCCATTTAATTGAACAATGCAATCATTACATCAATTTAAAATGCAGAGCACAAAGACATAGAATTTAATTAAATTAAAACAGATGGACACATTAGTGTAATTATACCTAAAATCTCCAAGAAGTTAGGGAGATAGACAAAAAACATGCTGTCTCACTCCAGCATAGAGGTCACTCTATAGAGTTACTCTATATCCCTGTTGCTTATTTTGATTTTAATCACCTTACTTTGAAATTGTATGGATAATACCGTACTAAATTCTGGTACCATATTCATCTGAATCTAAATTTTTGCTGAACTCATCTACCATTACCAATATATATATATATATAAATGTCGGGCTTCTTTCAGTTTTCGGCTACCAAGTCCACTCATAAGGCTTCGGTTGGCCGGAAGCTATAGTAGAAGACACTTGCTCATGGTGCCACGCAGAAGGACTAAACCTGGATCTATGTGATTGTGAAGTAGGCTTCATACCATACACCTACATTTGTGCAAGTATCATTAGTCGTGCATTGGATTATTAGCGTTGACTATGTGTGAGAAGCATAATATTAGGCATAGAGCGACACAGAGGAGGCGGATAAGAGAATGCGGTGGAGAAAAAGAGAGAGACTGTACACACTGCTGAAATAGTATATCTTGAAATACTCAATATGATGACGTAAGCAACTCTGCGCTCCCTACGAATTACCGGACAGCAGAATTCCCTTTTCATTACGATTTTATTAAAGCTGGAAGTCTTTGAGTTAGCCGCTATCTCTTCACCTCTGGAGTAAATAATTCAATATTTCTCTCCTCCCCTCTCTTCCTCACTCTTCTCCTTTCTCTCTGTCTCTGGCTCTCTCTTTCTCTTCTCACTCTCTCTTATTCTGTTACTGTTTCTATTTTCTTTTTGTCTTATTCTCTCTGTCTATCATTTTCTCCCCCCTTCCTCTTTCTTTCTTTCTTTCTTTCTTTCTTTCTTTCTTTCTTTCTTACTTTCTTTCTCTCTCTCTCTCTCTCTCTCTCTCCCTGTCTGACTCCTTCCTTCCCTTCTTTCTCTCTCTCTCTCTCTCTCTCTCTCTCTCTCCTCTCTCCCCACCGCTTCTGTTCTGTTTCTCTGCTAATATCTTTCTCGAATCACACCAATCACTAGATCTGAGCCGAAAGTTGATTAGATTTCAAAAGACCTTCCGCCACCGACACTCTCTCACCCAAAATTAAATACAAAAACGACGACGACGACAACATCAACAACAACAACAGCGATGATGATGTCTGCTCGAGAAAGCAAATCTGGTAAATGTCGTGTACAGAGATAAATTGAACATGTCAGCTGTCCTCTCAGCATTTGATTTACAGTAGTTAATTATTTAGCAGCTATGCTAAACCTCAGCTATGATTGCTTCAGACGTTTAACAACTCTCACACACTTTGAGCGTGTGAGGTGTCAAACATCGTCATGTTCGTTGACGTCGTTGTCATCCACCACTTCCTCTTCCTCCTCCAACTTACCAGCATCATTATTATTATTGACTTCACCGCCATCGACATCTTCGTCATCATATTCACCATCTTCCACCACCACTACCACTACCATCGCCGTCGTCGCCATCATGATCATCATGATCATCATGATCATGATCATCATGATCATCATGATCATGATCATCATCATCATCATCATGATCATCATCATCATTGTTGTCGTCTTCTCCACCACTAACACTGCCTTAATTATCACTACTACGGTGTCACCCCACCATTGCCATCGCTGCTACTTCTACCATCATCATCATCAGAAGCAGCAGCATTGGTTTGTACCACCAGCACCACAGCCACCACCACTACCATCCTTATCATTATTGCTACTACATCATTACCACCCTTATCGTATCTCCACTACCACCACCTCCACCACCAGCAAAACCACTATCATCATCGCCATCATTATTAATCGTCCTATTTGTTCACTTAATTAAACAGAATCAGAAATCAGTATATTATCAAGCGAGGCACCTATTTAGTTTTAAGAAGATTATCGATAAAATGCATTACGAATGAATTCCCACTTTGGCCTAATGGAGAGAATCTCCTGACATGTAAGCAGCACAGTCGATTGATTCGACTCGTATATATGACTGGTATGTAATCTAAGCATCTCTCGACAGTCGACTGAAGTGTAATTTCAAATCTGGAAGTGAGATTTAAGACATGGCAGTTTTACTTTATTTGAGATCGTGTATTGAAACTAGAAATATTTCTTCATGATGTAATAAATCACAGATTAGAAGTTAATTACTCGGAAAGATAAATGTGTAGCTAATGACAAAACAAATAGAAAAACTTATAGAAAATACACGGAAAATATATTATAAAATGAAACAGAACTCTCGAACAGTATTTTTAAACAATGAGGCAAATCAGGAGGCTCTGCTTAGTTAGCAGCTAAATATCTCTCAAACTAGAACTCAATGTTTCAGAAATGAGAGGATTTAGGATCTTTTCCCTTTGAACAGCAGATCGAGAAACTAATTTTGTGAAACTAATCCCTTTCAAACTTTGGACACTGGTAGAATGTGTCATATAAAACATTTATGTTTTCAATGTTATTTCGTGTTAAAGTTGTAGTATTTTGGTAATTTCAACTAATCAATGAAGTGTATTCAGCTGAATAAAATTACTGCCGTTGTTTGTCAACAACAGCTATCAGAAGTGTATATTTCGTTTGTCACTGATATTTATGACATCGTTCGTGCGTTTGTACTGGTTTTAGCTTTAGGGCTTTAGGGTTAGTGTTTTAGGGTTAGGGTTAGGGTTTTTGAGTTAGGGTTTCTCGATCTGCCGTTCAAAGGGTAAACATCCAAGATTTATATTCGCTAATTTTGTCCTAGAGTACCCCCACAAAATATAGGATGGTCGTAAATATTTTTTTATCATACGTCTGCTCATTCGGGTATGCTCCAACTAGAGGGTAAAATATGGAGGTCATACAATCCCCTTGTAAAGACAGACAGAAAGGGTGATCACCTGCGTGTGACCAAGGAATGAGTCAAAAGTTATTGCATTATGATAAAAAGAAAGAACGAATTAGTTCAATTGTACTGGCCGGCGAGCTGGGAGAAATGTTCTGAGTTCAACTTCCGCCGACGTCGGCTTTGCCGTTTTTCCTTTCGGGCTCGATAAAATAAATACCGGTCAAGTACTGGGGTTGATGTAATTGACTTATCCCTTTTCATGAATTTGCTGGCCTTGTGCCAAAATATGAAATCAATATTTCAAATGTATAAGACTGGGGTTTTAGCTATGGAAACAATTATAAAAATATAACATAATAAGCGGTTTGATATCTACAGATTCTAATTGGGTGAGGAAATTCATCCATGAAAAGGTAATATACACCAGCGTGAGACATCTCAGATGCTAATGGCGAAAACATCCACCAGAAATGCAAGAAAGACAGTAAAGAAATATTGAAGTGAAAGAAAATATAAACACTATCGATAATATTTGGTACATTTGGTTTTTACTTTTGATATTGTACAAAAAATAAACAAGCAAAATAAAATTATATCAGAGAACGCAGATGTACATAAATTCAAAAATATAGCTCTAGTAGGTACAACGCACATTTTATGTAATATACGTTTATTTAAATATCAGAACTCCCACAGCACGTATTCTTCACATTCATTTCGTTTGGCAAAATTGTAAACGCAATATATTGAGTACATTTACTACACAGTTATCTACCTATAATATAATACACCGCGGGCAGAACAAATTACTACATAGGGTATAAATATTATAACAGCATGTTTAATATATATTCGACGCAACTACAATCCAATAAGTACATCAACAAAACCCACGCAACAACGGCCCACACAATCCGCAGTTAATGCTATAAACTGTTATGCAACAAAAGAGAACCGAATTAAAACGACAGAAGTCACGAAGAAAAACTCGGCTAATTAGATCTAATAGCTACATTCCGCTATACCAAACACTGATACTGTTTACACTTCAGGAATACAGAGGTGTCCAATGTAATGCAGAGACAAATATTGCTAGAAAATACTTGACAACATTGACAACACTCAGCTGTAGTGGTAGTAGTAGAATAAGTAGTAGTACTAGTAGTAGAGAGATGATATAGGCAATGAAGAAAAATATTACGTAAGAAATAATTTTTCATCTGGTTATAATCCTGTAACTGAGACACGTAAGATCCAAGCGGATATGTTTAATAAGATAACAAAGTAACTGGGGACAAAACTCCACTTACTCATTGGGACGAAAAAACTAGCGAAAGCCTAGAAGCTAAAGACGCCTTTTATGTCTTGCTACAGCTTCACTACCATTACCTGTATGGGCTGGCTGGGACATTTTAAAAATGCACACGCTGTCCATCACGGTCCTACATTAGTTGAGTGAAGTCCTCAGAGAAGCATTCAGTGCCTGTAGATGAGTTGATCTACATACGTTGGGCACCAGTGCGGCTATGCTTTTGCATCCATAGCAAGAGGTCAGTTGCTAGTTCTTATTTTGCTCACTAGCAATGTCCTGCAAAGCGACTTTCCATTATAATCTTAGAAAGACTTACAACAGTTTCTAAATAAATAAATAAACATTTGGGAAACCAACAACCTTTCTTGAGAAGGTCAGGATTCTACAAAAAGGTCATTTAATTGTAAAAATCAATTCCGATCAATGAAGCTATAATCAAACACTAAAATAAAAGTAACGACATTTTGTCCCTGACATGGTTTGACCACCAGTAGTATTTTAAACAGTATCTTCCGCATGTGGATACTTGAAGCATTAATTAAACACTACTTTTTTCTTCTTTTTTGTCTTTGAAGTAATGCATAGTTGTGCTGAGAATGGGTAAACATCAAGAAATATCATAAGAAAGATAGAAAATTGATTAAAATTACCAAACTACAACCATTTCAAGGAAAGTTCCCACATGATTATAATTAGCATAGCAATAGATAAAAACCATTCAAAGTACAAGTTAAGAAACACTGAACAGAAAACAGAGACTGAGTGATTTGTGATTGTGGCACAGAGTGAAAGCATTATCACCAAAACTGTCAGAATAGCGTAACTGCAGAATACTTGGAGATAGGAGTAAAACAATTACCCACGTCGTCATGGTTTGTCTTAATGAAGAGAGAAAGCTTCTAAAGACATGAGAGAGTTATTGCTCTCATACGCTGGAAATTGTATCTGCATTTTCAACTGTCAACACGTACACGCGCGCTCGCACACATATGTACATGTACAGAAAATCGACCATATTGTGGAGGGATATTCTACACCACACAGATGAAAGATCGATACAATTCAGAAATTCAGATGGCGATATTGTGAAAAATTGCCAGGAGATGATAAATAAATCTTTAAGAAAAATCGAGAAGTTATTGAAATATAAAAATCTGGACATCGAGATAAGGAGAACTTGGTGAAAGATAACAGAAACAATTTATATAATTATTGTTGGCCCGAAGATGATTAAAATAGAAAAAGGAAAACTACTTCACCAATACCTCAAATGTGCACAACAAAAGGAAAATAGTAATGTCCACGTATAATATGCAAAGTACTTTCAATACAGCAGAAAATATAAAACCAAACGAAAATACTGCCTGAACCCAGGCGCATTGAGATGCACTCGGCAGGGCAGCAGAAACAAGCTAAAAATAAGTGTATCGACTAATGAAAATAATTCTTTTTATTGCCAGAAAGGTAATGAATGATAGCCATTAGTAATATGAAGGACAAAGCAAATGTGAGTTTAACATCAATTGAAGGAAGAGTTGATACATTAATATTGATAATTGGACAGAAAACGTTGTCGTTGTCGTCGTCGTCGTCGTAGTAGTAGTAGTAGTAGTAGTAGTAGTAGTGGTGGTGGTGGTGGTGGTGGTGGTGGTGGTGGTGGTGGTGGTGGTGATGGTGGTGGTGGTGGCAGTGGTAGCAGTGGTAGCAGCAGGAACAACAACAATAAAGACAGCTAGAGGAGGAGGAAGTAGAAACGCAACAACAGCCGAAATGAAATGGTGAAGATGGGAGGCAGAACTCTATCAGGAACAATAACATGAATAACAACATTATTCACATCCTAACTACATGGTTAGATACATTTAATTAACAGGTAGAATCATTCATTATTCTCTTGGTGATTATTTAACTCATGCTGACATGAGTCTATAACTGTGTTTCTTGCACTGCTGCAGCAGCAGTAGTTGTTGTTGTTGCTGCTGTTGTTATTGCATTGGTGTTGACGTGTGATACTTTTTCTTTTTAATTTTCTTTAGTTTTTAGCTCCTTTGCTGCTGCTGCTGCTGTTGTTGTTGTAGTTGATTTCGTTATTGTTGTCGTTGATAAAGTGTCATTGATGCTGTAGTATAGTTTTTGTAGGGCTATTCTTTAAGTTTGGGAAACGATAGGCGGACTTCGGCTTTACTAATTAAGGTTCTCTAATGAACGATGGCGTAATATTACAAAAGCTTCAGCAAAAGCTATTTACGTCTATCGCTTGCACCCACCTCTCTCTCTCCCTATCTTTCTCTCTTTCTTTATCTCCCTCCCCCTTTCTCTCTATCCCGAATGTAATTATTGATTCAAGTGTTTCTGAGACATATGTGCTATGGAAGTAGCCTGTAAGAAGGGTTCTGGCATTTCAGTTTACCCTGTTCCATCGCCTTGACATAGGATAAAAAAAGAAAAGCAGACATACGTTTCAATACATCACGATCCGATCGATGGAGCACTCACCCAGTCATAAATGGCTTTACTCGCTCCCTGCATAAATTCGTAAGCTAAAGAGGGATGGCATTTTGCGGCGAACATCGTCCACGCACTATTCTTTTTCATTTTTCTTGAGCAGTTTTTAGTCAATACACATTCTATGACACCCAAAGTTTTCTGTATTATGAAACGTTGTTGTTGTTGGTACTGGAGTTGCGTTTCAAAACGGTTACTTTTTTTAATCTTCGGACATCGTAAGACTTTTATGTATTTTAGGGAGAAGGTGAAACATTTTCTTTATTTTATTTAATTTTATTTTTGGAATATCTTGTAGCAAGCTCAAAATAAATAAATTTATGAAAATATTAAGTTAAAAACAAAACAAAAAAAACACCCGTTGAATAGAAAATGTTGAATTTTCTATCCAATAGGGTTTTTCAATCCAATATTTTCATATTATTATTTCTAAATTTATGTGTGCTGCGAGATTTTATGCAAAAAAAACGTTTCCTTCACGTTTCCTCCAAAGCTTATAAAATTCTTCTGACGTCAACAGCATGTGTGTGTGTGTGGGTATGTGTGTCTATGTATATGTATATATGTATATGTATATATATTTATATGTATATATGTACATATATATATATATATATATACATATATATATATATATATATATATATATATATATATATATATATATATATACATATATATATATATATATATATATATATATATATATATATATTATATATTATATATATATTGCTGATGTCATAAGACTTTTTACGCTGTAAAGGGAACGTGAACTAACTTTTTTATTAAAACCTCGCATTGAGAATCTCTCTCTCTCTCTCTCTCTCTGTAGATATATATATATATAATATATATATATATATATATATATATATATATGTATGTATGTATGCATATGTATATGTGTTTGTATGTGTGTGTGTGCATTTCGCTAAAAACGTACTTGCTCGTAGGCTTGTAAAAAGGATTGTTTCTAAAATATATGGGGGAGGTGATGATTCTTTTACATCGACCTCTGTGTTCAACAGGTACTTAATTTATCGATCTCGAAGGATGGAAGGCAAAGTCTACCTAGCTGGAATTTTATCCCAGAAAGTAGCGACAGGCGAAATACGGCTAAGTATTTCATCAAGCGTGCTAACGATTCTGCCAGCTCACCGCCTTACTAATGATGATGATAACACAAAATTGTGTATCGTTGTAGTTATATCTGCAAATGAGAACATTGAGAAGATAGAGATCGAGAAAGGCCGGAAGTACCAAGACTTAGCATTGGAAGTGAAACGCTTTCATAGAGTCTGTTGAGATAGATGTCATTGGGACCATCTCAAAGAAACCAATATTCTGGCATTAAAAGCAGCAAATACCGAATTTCATGCGAAATACCCAGTTGGCAACAATACCTGGAACAGTTTATTATTATTATTATTTTTATTTTTATTATTGTTCTTGTTGTTGTGGTTGTAATGATGAGTCTTAACAATAGCATGGTATTTCAGATATACGCTTTCCAGTGGGCTATTGGTACTTCTTTTATCGATTGCGGATGAATGAAAAACCATTTTGACCCCCAAAGGCATTGAATCTAAAATAGTAATGAGGTTGGATTATTTTATTTCTTTATATTAATACAATTAGGGGACATTTTTCTGTTTATAGCTTGTGAAATATGCCTAAGACAATTTTACAATGACAGAAAACATTTTCCTTTCTCTCCTCTCTGTAAAGCCTTCCATTTTTAGAAAAAAAATGTAATTCGGTCATGTGTTTTCTCTTTTTATTTTTCTCTTTCAATTGTAATATTTGTTGATATTTTTTTCTGTGCTCTCTTATACAAAGAGCATAAAATGCATTAAACTCTAGGCAAGTGATTGAACCTAGAGAAGAGAAAAAGCTTGATTATAAATAGTACGATTTTGCTAGAGGCATACAGTAAAAAATTGAATGAGCATCAAACTTGGTTATCAAAACAATATGAAATGCAGCAATTTTTTTTCTTTATCGCAGTATGCCACTTAGAAGATTCTGTTCACCTGTTCAAGCATTCATACTCAGTAAGAAAGAATCTAGTAAGATTAAGTATGAAATATAATCGTTCTATCAAATGTTCCTCTCTTTCTCTCTCTTTTTGACTCGGTCTGTCATTCTAACTTCCAAATTAACTGGCAATCGTGCTTTTATTGATTTAAGAGTTAAGCAGAAGGCCATGAATTCATTCTGCAGCGAGTACTCTAGCTGTATCACAAAGATTCCCTTCTAAATGAAACATTCACTTACATAAGTGGAGTAAAGAATATCAAATGAAAATAATCAACATAGATCCCAGAAGCTACAGCTTGCTACCTAAATAAAGAGAATGAGAAATGGGGCCTTGCATATAATTAATCAAGAGCGTTCCAAATCTAATTAGAAACACATCAAACATGAATTGGATAAAAAGAATTTTTCTCTCTCACTCTCTCTTTTTCACTCCCACTCCTCTATCTCCTTTCCACCCCATTTCTCCCCCTCTCCCTCTCTCACTCCTCTCCTTCTCATTCTTTTTATTTCCGAGCGAATATCTATAAATGTAACTGGATAATTAGTATAAAATAAGAAACAAGTTCACACTCATACGCAAAAACACGGAAACAAATGCACATGTACGCAAATAAATACACGCACACACGCGCATGTACCAATATATACAGAAGTATATACAGAGGCACGCAGGTATGTATAGTCATCTTTGCTTATTGGAGGGTTCAACGTCCAAAGTAATTAGTAATTTCATCCCAGTCGGGAAATCCTGGTACATTATATTACGCATGCGCACAGACACACAACAACTCACGCACACAAACAAACACACACACACACACACACACACATAAACACACACAAATGCACGCGTGCATGTATATATGTATGAATATCGGACATCATATTTAGCCACTCTACTATAATTTACTATTTGACAATATATCAGTTTGTGTGACTGCCTGTGTGTGTGAGTGAGTGAGTGTGTGAGTGTGTATAATGTGTGTATTGTGTGTGTGTGTGTCTCTGTATTATATATGTTATGCATGTATATGTATGTGGTTGTATGTATATATACCGATATAGATAAAGAGTGATACGTTGGTAGTAGTAGTAGTAGTAGTAGTAGTAGTAGTAGTAGTAGTAGTAGTAGTAGTAGTAGTAGTAGTAGTAGTAGTAGTAGTAGTAGTTCAGCTCTGCTTGTAATGA
Organism: Octopus sinensis; assembly: GCF_006345805.1. Taxonomy (NCBI): domain Eukaryota; kingdom Metazoa; phylum Mollusca; class Cephalopoda; order Octopoda; family Octopodidae; genus Octopus; species Octopus sinensis. The sequence goes on along the minus strand of NC_043014.1, from coordinate 18,932,402 downwards.
ATATTTTCTTATGATTTAAAAAAAAAATAAATAAAGGAGAAAAGACTACGTTTCTGTATTCCACAGAAGAAAGATATGAAATGGGGAAATAATCACGGCAATATAATCGATATTGATATTTTGATGATATTGAATAAAAATAATGGCGATGCAGTGTCATGGTATAAGGGCGTTATTAGGTGTGGTGGTGATGCGTGATCGATAATGTAAATCACGTTAGTAGCTGAAATATATATATGAATTAAATACACACACGCACACACTTAATGCATGCATATATACATACAGGTTATACACACACATATGTATATGTATGTATATACGTATATATATATATATTTGTATATCTATGTATATATATGTTTGTGTGTATATGTGTATACATGTATGTGTATATATATATATATATATATATATATATATATTATATATATATATATATATATATATATATATACACGCATATATATATATATAGGTATAAATGTGTATGTGTGTATATATATAGAGAGAGAGTGTGTGTGAGAGAGATAGAAAGACAGACAGACAGATATGGATAAATGGAGGGATATATATTTATGTATGTATGTATGTGTATGTATGTATGTATGTATGTATGTACGTATGTATGTATGTATGTATGTATGTATGTATGTATGTATGTATGTATGTACGTACGTATATATGTATGTATGTATGTATGTATGTATGTATGTATGTATGTAAGTATGTATGTATGTATCTATGTATCTATATATTGTTAGACGGTGAGAAGCTGAATTAATAATATTATATAATGTTTCAACAAGTAATTATGTAACCCTGACAGCTATTTTCACAAAACGTGTGTATATTTTATAAAGCATAAAAAATACCAAATATATTTTGTTTCCTATATTCATAATACTAAACACACTGCAACACACACACACACACATACGCACACACCCGTGTGAATACATACATACATGCAGACATACATAGAATTCATCCAATATTCCATCTAGTGACGTGATGTGATTAGGTACGTAGAAGAAGTGCTCAAGTTGATTTACCAGTTAAAACTCCGGCTTAAACAGCAACTCAAGCTAGAGGTCGCGGTGTTATAGCTGCCTAAGAATAAATGGCAATAGGCGGTTGATCATTGAGCATGTATGTGTGGAATGAAAGAATGAACAGGCAAACATGTGATATCGGTTGAGATTATGTCCTTTATATATTTAAACGAAATTGCTGAGTTGTTACATAGGCGCAGGAGTGGCTGTGTGGTAAGTAGCTTGTTTACCAGCCACATGGTTCTGGGTTCAGTCCCACTGCGTGGCATCTTGGGCAAGTGTCTTCTGCTATAGCGCCGGGTCGACCAATGCCTTGTGAGTGGATTTGGTAGACGGAAACTGAAAGAAGCCGGTCGTATATATGTATATATATGCGTGTGTGTGTTTGTCCTCCTAGCATTGCTTGACAACCGATGCTGGTGTGTTTATGTTCCCGTCACTTAGCGGTTCGGCAAAAGAGACCGATAGAATAAGTACTGGGCTTACAAAAGAATAAGTGCCGGGGTCGAGTTGCTCGATTAAAGGCGGTGCTCCAGCATGGCCGCAGTCAAATGACTGAAACAAGTAAAAGAGTAAAAGAGAGTAAGAGAGAAAATCATATGAAATAAAGAAGTAAAAACGCATGCAGATAATATTTTACAGCTAATATTCTTCACGAATATGTGCGCATGGGTTGCGTTTCCCTGCAAACGAAGATAAGCTGTCTATATTTTAGCGATCAATTCCTTCTTCAGAGAAACAAAAATGTGGTATATACTTAGTACATAATTTTAGAAGTGATCAGTTTCATCGTTGGAAAGAGAACGTTGTAGATCATTAGAGGAAGTTTTTGGTCTATTACTAACTAAAATGAAGTATAAAAACAATAGAAAGTGAATAAAGGGTCATGAAAATTAGTGGGTAGATAGATACTGACAGTCATAGCTACTGATAGATACATAGATTTTAAGATTGAGAGGAAGGTATGTACAAAGGAATGTCCAAGGCCAACATGAATAGGGAAGTGGGGATATTACATGGTAAGTATGAAAAAGACTATATAGGGTATAACAGGTGGATTGGGACCATTTAAATATCTTTATTATAATTGGTATAACTCGGAAAAAATCAAACACTGCAAATTTTATCTTTATGCTAATTTATTGTGGAGTGTTTATCATTTATTCCAGTTCAATATGACCGCCATCCGCTTCCTTTACTAGTTCAATCCGTTTACGAAATCATGCGCATCCCTTAACTATTTCTTCCTTTTTTTATTTTACTGAATCCTCGCTTAACTGAAGCCTTCATTGAAGACACACAGTTGTGAGAAGTTGCGCTGGATATTGCTTCAACTGTGCCCCATAGCCAAAAATCATATGGATTCAAATCTGGTGAGCTAGAGGACCAGACATCTTTAAGGACAAACAAGGGCAGTTCCTTCTTCAAAAATTCTTGCACTGTTTTCCAAGAATGGGTGGGCGGGGAGTCCTGTACAAACATGCCTCCACTTTCTAATCAAAGCCAGAAAAACTTCTGAGATTTTCAGATACTCTGCAGTTGTTGATTTTAAAACCCGCTTCAACCAAATAAAATGGCATCAATTTCCCATCACTTGCAACAGCTCCTAAGATCATAATGAAAGTTGGGCTTTTGCTATGCATAGCTGAGGGATTCGTCTGCCATGAACTTCTCTTCATCCATGAACATTACTAAGAAGTTTGGGATTTGTATCAGCTTGAATGGCTTTGGGGCGAGTAGTTAGGATGTTACGGTGTCTCCTCACGTACGACATGATACGGAAGTCTTGTCTCACAGTCCTAGAAACTAACTATCATTTTACTGATTCCTCGATCTTCAGCCAACTTCGCTATCGATTTTGATGAGGGTCGACTCAATGGATCGCTTAAGTCCTGCTCAGAAGCGAGGAGTGAATTTACGGTCTCTGCAAGGACTGTGAGGCTTTCTCCGAACATCCTGACTTTTCTTCAAATTGACTACAACAGTGAAAACAATGGATTTGGTTTACTTTGTGACTCTGACAATCTCCCCAGCACTTTTGCCGGCGCGGAATAATTTGGCAACAGACTCCAACAGACTCTATACAGTTAGAAATATATCAATTTGAATCCTGTCCCAATTTACCTGTTACAACCTGTATGTATAATGGCAACTTCAAATGTGACGAGTAGATTAAAGTTATCAACCAAGCAACGGGGGATGAGAGTGTGGTGGTTGCAGATAAGATAAAGAAAATATACAAATAATAGCAGTTTGGCAAGGTGACACAAGTAGTGAGTGTAGGAAGAAAAGGTTTGTACTAAGTACCAGGAGGAAAAGCTATAGGGTAGCCGTAAGTATAGCACAAGGTCAAGAATCAACGAGCTAATATGGAGTTCTGGAGGATTAAATGATAGCAATTAGGAAAAGGTAGTATTTAAATTGTAAGGTCTACGACAGGAGTAAATATATTAAGTAGTCGTTAGATGAATAATAAAGCGATTCGTTTAAATATGTGTAAATATATAAATGCCAACATCTAAGCCTTTACCAGTTGTTTGTTCATACTTTTCTTCTACTAAAAATACATACATATGGGAGTGGTAGTTGTGGTGGTGGTAGTAGTAGTGTTGTTGATAATGGTATCGTCGTCGCCATGATGGTCGTGGTCGTCATAGTGGTAATGTTGGTGATAGTGATGCGATGGTGTTGGAGGTGGTGTTGGTGGTGGTTTTGGTGCTCGTGCTGGTGCTGGTAGTGCTGGTAGTGCTGGTGGTAGTACTGTTTCTTAGTACTATTATGTTCCCAAGAAGTAGTCGTTAATATAAATGGATAGCAATGAACTACCAGTAACTTGTAGGTCACTGAATTTTGTTAGGCGACCAATTCCATAAATATTCTGCCTGAAAGCGTCGGTGACATTTCTGAAAGTTCTGTCGTTTTCTTAAGCAGTGTCCTTGTATATACATGACGAAATATTTGCAGATTCAATGATATATTACTGTTTTAATATGAGCGGGCTGGAATTTTATGGTTATTATAAATCACTTAGCATATTAGATCAGGAATTTTCAGTTTTGAAGTTGCATCTAATAACAATTCTTTCTTATTGATAAAAGAGAGGTGTCTGGTGATAAACTTTATTCCATGGTTGATTAGACGCGATTGATTAGCCCTGGGTTTCTTTAGCCTTTATCGAACCAAATTTGAAGCAAGTTTAGTTTGAAAGAAATTATGAAGAAAATATAAAGGTTATCGTAGAGGACTCTATATGTTTAAGACCCCTTGTCTGGCCCTAGTCTCTGTTTATTAGAGACCATTCTATTGTAAGCATTCAGATAATGGCCCCAATGCAAAGCGTGTTGTTTATATTGTACCTTCTGTGTTCAAATCATTAGACTCAGATGTCCTAACCTTTCTCTTCAGAAAATGCAGAAAATAAGTAAAGAAGTAAGGTTATAATTTATTCTTGAAGTGAAGTCCTGATATGTAAAAATATTAATGCAAAAGAAGGCAATTTTTATTCGTGGTAAGAAGCTTGCTTCCCAACAACATGGTTCCGTGTTCTGTTCCACTGCGTGACACATTGGGTAAGTATTTTCTTCTATATTCTCGGACAGACCAAAGTTTTGAGTGGATTTCGAAGAAAACTCTCAAGTGTCATAATTTAAAATAGATTCATTAGTATCTACCACGAAACTCTTGTACATTTCTTCAATTAGTCTGTGACTTGCTAAACACAAGTCTGTCTATCTTTTACTGGTGAGTATTAATAAGATTGAAACATGACCGTATTTCACACTATACTTGCCAATGGTCAAACTTACTCTTCTCCACAAATCCTTTTATCAAGAAAACATCAATAATTTTTTTTTATGTGAGTGTAATTTGATTAATTCAATTATTTTTCGTTCGCAATATTATGTTAGCTCTCGCTAAGAGAGAATCTAAAACTTATGTCTTTCCAAAACTATGTTGAAAAGGAAATGCTATTCAGTGTGTGTTATTTTCCTTATTTTATTTTTATAAACAGAGTGGCTATGCTCTGTAATCGTTCTTTTCGAGTTGCTTAGTTACAACAAACATTTTCAAATTCGAAGAATAGGGGAAATATTTTGGTTAGTGGATGAGCAGTGGTACATCCGTTTCCCCGGTTGTTTAATGCCTGGATTCGTTATTTACTGGGAACCAAGGTATTCTATAGATGGAACAAAAGAGGTACTGTAATATTCAATAGGTGACTGAATCAACCACCATATTTATTTTACACCTTTGTTTAGCGTGTTGAGGCTAAGTCAGCCATTTTTTGGCAAAATATTGTTGGACCGTTCCAGATGCAGGGCTTATCGTCTTAGATCGGTAATTACAGATCAGTGACAAGCCCAATAAATGAGATGAAATATATAATGTGTTACTTAAAAGGGACGTTGGTTGATTCAGCAACGGTAACTTGGCCTTCACTTTATAGAACAATGAGGATAAAATAAACATCTGAAGTTTGTCGTGGAATCCATTTGCATCGAAGTTTTCTTGTTTACGGCCAGTAATTAAAGATTAATGAGATTGACCATAAATAGGATTAAATATGTTTAGTAACACAAAGAAACTATACACACTCACCTCTGTAAAGCTATTTAAGGACAAGTTGACTATTTTTACATAATGGGATCCCATTCGTATCAAATGCATATCATGTACAATCGGTAAATACAGATAAGTGAATCAGCCTATCAATGAAATAAATTTTGTATGTGACCATCGGTGGATACTTAAATACTTTTCAAAATCTTCATTCAGATGCGTGGAATATTTGCCAACATAGGCTGAGCATATAAAACACTTATTGAGAGATTTCGGCTGACAGTTTCATGTGAGTCATTTATTTTTATTTTATATAATATCCCACTACATATTGATCCCTGCTTTTACTATTTTGACATTCTTGGCAAATGATTCCTCGTATATAATTCCTGTTATATTATCCTTACCTGGCAAGCGTTATCTACCTAATTGCTTATTGAAGCTTATAGCATATAAAGTATTTCCTTTCTCTTTCGTTCTTCTTTTTTAGTTATGTTCTATATCTACTAGAATATGTTTACCAAGAGTATCGCAAGTTATAGGAGGAAAATCTATCACGCAGATTTATAAATAAGGAAGGTTAAAATAAGCAAAAAGTGGTATCAAATTTTGATATAAACACGAGGCCACAAGCTTTTGCAGAGTTTGTATTCGATTAATTCAACCCAGAACTTCCCTGAGACTTATTTTAATGAAAGCCATGAATTGATAAAATGTAAAGTCATCTTGAACAGATTCGAACTATGAACGCATAATAACGTTACTCAATCACATACGATATTTAGTCTATTACTCTAACAATACACCTATTTCTTTACTACCCTCAAGGGGCTAAACATAGAGGGGACAAACAAGGACAGACAAACGGATTAAGTCGATTGCATTGACCCCAGTACGTAACTGGTACTTAATTTATCGACCCCGAAAGCGTGAAAGGCTAAGTCGACCTCGGCGGAATTTGAACTCGGAACGTATCGGCAGACGAAATACGGCTACGCATTTCGCCACGCGTGCTAACGTTTCTGCCAGCTCGCCGCCTTTTACTCTAACTATACACCGCTATTAACTTTCCAATACCAATCTCTTCTTGACGAGGAAAACTGGAGTTTTAAATGCTATGTAATATGCAAATATTTTGATTAAATATGAACAATTGTTAGGTATAGACGTCAGGAAATTCCGGCAATAACATTAAAATAGCTGATGTTTTTTTCGATTTTATTCAGTGAGCAAAGCTAAACATTGATATTGTTCATTTTATTTGCTGAATGTCCAGTAGTGATAAAAATCCATCCTACTTATATTCAGTGTGAACTTTCGTGGTGCATCGGATGTCTATGGGAAAAAAACAGCCTAGGAGCGAATTATAGAGATTTACAACACTCACACTTAACTAGAAAGATGTATTTTTGATGTTTAATCGGGAACTGTGAAAACATACTGTAAAAAGAGTAGTATGAGTAGAGGTTTCTGCACCAGCTAGATTTGGGTGGTGGTAGCAGAGATATTATTAGTCCAGGAATTTTGAGTAGCAGTAGAGGATACAGGAAGAAGAAACGGCAAACGGGGAAATTGGTGGTGGCGAAGTAAACGAGCCCTTATTAAAAGACAGAATTTTGGAATTGCGATTAAGAAATACACTTCACTATATGCTTTTATTTCACGGTTCATTGGTAAAGTATCTTCTACAAACATGGGACGTCTGCTTACAAAACTCGACCGTGGGATCGCTTTTGTGCCTTCATCACCCACTTTCACAATACCACATGACTCTTAAGTAGTTTGTAGAGGCAATCACTCTGCTGCTAGCATGCTGGCTGGATGTTAGGTTAAATGTTGTCAATATGCTGGCCAAATCTTAAATCAGATTATGATTTGCACAATCTTCCTTTGCACAATCTCAGATGTTCTGGATAAGGTTGAGGCTGTAGATCTTCCTCTAACATCGCAATGCTGCAATTAAATTAAATTCGAATGAACTTACACTGACCCTCACAGTACTTACACCACATAACAAAACTACCTTCGCTGTCCTCACTACCTTCTCTCCGACTCTCTTTCGATCTTTCTCACATATGTGCACACACATACACACAAGCACAAACACACACACGCACCGCGCGTACGCACACACACATACACACACACTCGAACGTACAAAAGCAAATACATCTATTTCTCGATATCACCTCTAAACTGTTGCTTCGCAAATGCACATTTCCAATCAAGTAGTACGATCTCAATTTTTCTCTCGTTCTCCGAAGAAGGTCGCCATATGAAGCGTTAGACTTTTCTTCTTGGTGTTATAAAACATATTCTGCTGCTTGAATTATTATTGTTATTATTATTATTATTATTATTATTATTATTATTATTATTATTATTATTATTATTAATATTAATATCATTATTATCATTATTATTATTATTATTATTATTTTGACAATACAAAACATCAATAATTTCCACAAAATTCTACTCTTTTCCTAAACTGATCATTGTCTGTACTTAAACTCAATAATACATACATGCATACTTACATATGAATCTATGCATGTATTTACACATATAAATAAAAACAAACACACACACACACACACCACACACATATATATATATATATATATATATATATATATATACACACTCACACACACCACACATATATATACATACATATATATATATATTATATATATATATATATATATATATATATATATATATATATATACATACATACGTACATACATATATATATATATATACTCTTTCTCCCTTACTTATATTACTTATATACATATACTATATAAATATGTACACGTACGTATTTGTGCGCGTATGCACGATTACATACATACAAACTCACACACTCATACACATACACACGCACGCATACAAAAATATATGAATAAATAAATACATAAGTATACATATTTATGACTCCTCGGTCTTAGACACATGATTTAACGCTATAGAAGTTTTCCTAGTCTGTGTGTCGCTTTGTGTGTGAGATACAAAATCAATTATAACTTTCAACTACATTACACCGTTCACTGGTTATGGTAATTGTTATAATTAATAATTTATTAAGCTTTCCTTCTGGGGACATTAAAATACACATATCCTGCTAGCTTCGGGAATGAATGATAGAAAAATGGAGAGAATGTGGGAGAGAGAGAGAGAGAGAGAGAGAGAAAGAAAGAAAGAGACAGAGAGAGACATAGGGAGACAAAGACAGACTAAAAGTGAAAGTGAGAGAAACGGTAATAGATATTTAATATATGATATGCCAAGATTGTATGACTGTCTTAGCATATGCACTCGTTCACTATCTATAGTACATTATTCATTGTCCATTATATATTGTTCACAATCCAATACCCACGCTTTACTCTTCACTGAATATTGTTCACTGTCTCCGCTAAACTTTTTACTGTGAAACGGTTATTGTTCTCTACCCGCTGTATACATTCAATGTATATTATTAATTGTCCACTGTATATTGTTTTATTTTTTTTACATAAACCTCTTTATATTAATTACAGTCATTCCTTTTTTACACTTTGTATACTACCTAAGGTGAACTTTCAATTGGCTATTGCTGTCCACTTATTTTTATGTCCACTACCTACTACAGATTGTGCGCTGCCCATTGAGTATTGAACACTACCTACCTAACATTGTCTATTGCCCATTGTTCATCTCCTTTTCTGCACTGCTACCTTTTCGCTGATCAAGGATTGTTATCATTGTTCATCATCCGCTATGACAATATTTTCAGCGGTTTCTACTGAGGCATTAAACTAATCAGATAAATCTCTGTACGTGGTTAGGACACCAGTTTATGATAGGAAGCTTATCGCTTTGAATGTCATCCTATGCAACGCACATGAAAAAAATTTACCGTATTGTCGCCCTGAGATCTATCGAGACAGTCTGGACTACTGATACTCTTTTACTCATTTACTTGTTTCAGTCATTTGACTGTGGCCATGCTGGAGCACCGCCTTTAGTAATCCTAGTACTTACTCTATCGGTCTCTTTTGCCGAACCGCTAAGTTACGGGGATGTACCCACACCACCATCGGTTGTCAAGCGATGTTGGGGGGACATATATATACATACACAAACACACACACACATATGTATATATATATATATATATATATATATATATATATATATATACATATATACGACGGCCTTCTTTCAGTTTCCGTCTACCAAATCAACTCACAAGGCTCTGGTCGGCCCGAGGATATAGTAGAAGACACTTGCCCAAGGTGCCACGCAGAGGGAATGAACCTGAAACTATGTGGTTGGTAAGCAAGCTACTTACCACACAACCACTCCTGCGCCTAGTTGAACATTTTGTAGGAATATTTTGTATATTGTATATTGTAGAAGTATAGCCAATTCGTCGCATCAAACTTTAGTAACAAAATCTTATGTGGACCCCGGAATGTTTAGAGTTAAGTGCGCTGGTACAGTGTGCTCTGATATACTGCAGGCTGTATTCACATCTAGTTACTTTATTTAACCAGAACACGATACGGTATATGGATTTAGAATTAGAAGAATTGGGTTATTTACTGATTTTAGGCTACGTCAGTAGCCAGATACGAACCAGATGCGAACCAATAAAATTTCCGATGGAGGTCCTATCATCATATGTGTGTAACCAGGACCAATAATGTAGTGACTTAGAGGTACGTGAGAAAACATAAATCACGTCAGTTATATCTAATTTCAAAAGCTCAATATATCGAATATGTAGATAATTACATAACACACGATAAAGTATATGAATTAATCAAATCTATTGAAGATATTTATATCTTGATCTATCGATTCTTGCATTGATACTATGGGCGGGTACCATGGCCAGTAGGATTTCAAGTAATACTCTTTTCTATGTCATTTAGCTGTATATAAGAATTATCGTGTAGCGATGTACCAGATTCCCGCTACATAAATGTATGATAATAAGTTGTTTCTATCTTCACTATTCTCATCCCTACTGCTTGACTGCTGGTGTCGGTCTGTTTACGCCACCGTAGCATAGGGTGAGACCGATAGAATAAGTACCAAAATGAAAAACAACAAAAAGAAGCAAATATAATCACTGGGTTCTGTTTGTTAGATTAAAACTCTTTAAGGAGTTGCCCCATCATGGCTTTAGTTCAATGAATAAAATAAGTAAACGACAAAGGACACAAATTACATATGCTACAAATACAATAAAGCGCAGCACAAGACAGCCTCGCACATATATATAATGTTTTACTTAGATGCAAACATTCGAACCATAAGGTATTTCCTTCTATCCACCTTAGAAGAAAGGTGTTAGAATGGAAACGTTGATACCAATGTAGGACTTTACGGCAATTAAATCATTTTCAGATTCCATTTTAAAACTGTATTCTGTTCTTTATTATACGTACAATCCTTTTCCTCTTTAACTTGAGAGACATATAAAAGTGTGTGTATGTGGATTTCTAAGCATTTTCAGGTCCCATTTATGAATTCACAGACATATTTATGAATTAACAGGCGTGCATGTTTATTTGTACGTGTATGTGTGGATGAATGTGTGTGCGTGTTTCTGTATGTTCGTTAAATTTATATAAATAAAATCGGGAAAAAAAAACGTGAATAAGCCGTTCCAATTATATAACATCTGACAGTTAGCGGACTGGGTATAAAAAATGA
>NC_043014.1:18908572-18918572 GCF_006345805.1 Octopus sinensis | reverse complement strand
TCCTTTTCTCTCTCTGTATATATATATATATTATATATATATATATATTATATATATATATACATGGTGCGATGGGTAAATTGTCACCATTTTATATTTTCACGCATGCGCATTGTTTGTTTCTGATTTTGTTGACAACACAGTATAGTTGGGTCAGTTGGGCACCGTCTGTCCGAAAAACGCCACCATGACGCAATTCACTCTGCCAGAGATTTGGAAACGACGTCCTGTACTGCTTGGAATTCGAGCCAGAAACTCCAATACGAACAGATGGTGAATACAACTGTTCGCTTACTGTGTCACTAAAACATGTACCGCGAGTGATAAAAATCAAACATCCAGACATCATGGTGTTTGGAGTGATCACTTGTGATGGCAACGTTATGCATCCATTCATCTTCCCACACGGACTCAGACTCAACACGAGGCCTACATCAAGTGCAAGAGGAAAGTAGTGCTGTCCTGGGTTAAGAGGGTAGCTGCTGAGAGACCCTACGTCTGGCAACAGGACTTTGCAGCATGCCACACAACCAGGAGAACCCAGTTATGGCTGTCAGACAATTTCTGCAACGATATCACCCGTATCATCTGGCCACCTAACTCCTCAGACTACAACCCCGTTGGTTATTATGTGTGTGGCGCAGTTGAGCGAGTGACCAACAAAACTCCTCGTAACACCAAAGATGAACTGAAGACGAGGATTATAGCAGCATTCACCATCTGGAGAGAATTCCAAAGTCATCTGGAGGCTATGGTTGAAGCCAATCGCTCTTTTACTGAATAAATTTACTCTTTAGTATTTCAAAATATCTTTTATGTAATTTTGGTAAATATATCTGTTGAAGGTCAGTAAATATATCAGTTGATGTCAGTACTCTTTTCATTTTTGCGCTATTTAGACGACAATATATTCCCAGCACCCTCTATATGTATGCATGTATGTATGTATTTATGTATGTATGTATGTATGTATGTATGTATGTATGTATGTATGTATGTATGTATGTATGTATGTATGTATATAGCAATATATCTATATCTATATATATCTATCTATCTATCTATCTATCTATCTATCTATATACGAGGGACGTTCAATAAGTAATGCCTCTGACCCACTTGCAGTTGTTTGATCTAGCTGAAATTTTGCATGTGCAATCATTTATATCTCTATAGAGTGACTGGCAAATTACAGCTCTGAATTAATTGTGGTTTCTGATTTACAGGTGTTTGAACCGAGTCAAGTGTGAAATGGAGCCTGTTGAGTGTCGAGCAGTGATCCCTTTTTTGTATTTGAAAGGACGCACACCACGGGAGACTTATGATGAAATAAAAGTAATTTATGGTGATGATGCCCCATCATATGACCTTGTAAAACGCTGGCATCGTGAATTCAAACATGGTCGGAACTCTGTGGAAACAGCTCCCAGATCTGGTCGCCCCTTCTGCCATTGATGAGGCATATGTCCGTCAAGTTGAGGCTGCCATTTTGGAAGATCGACGCATAATTATTCGCCAAATAGCCCATGAGGTCAAGATTAGTACCGGGTCTGTGGAAACTATCATTCATGACCATTTGCATATGCAAAAGGTGTCTGCCAGATGGATTCCCAGGTTGCTCACGCCTTTCCAGAAGCAAGAACGCGTCGAGTGCTCGAGGGTGAATTTGGAGATGTGCCAAGAAGATGAGTCAAAATTTTTCAAAAGACTGATCACACAGGATGAAACCTGGATCCATCACGATGATCCAGAGACCAAAGCCCAGTCAATGCAGTGGAAGCACCGTGACTCACCCCCTCCAAAGAAGGCAAGGGTGCAGCCCTCTGCTGGCAAGGTCATGCTCACAGTCTTCTGGGACCAGGACGGAGTAGTGATGTCAGATTTCCTGGCAAAGGGTACCACAATTGCAGGAGCCTATTATGCTTCACTTCTGAGGAAATTAAGAGAAGTTATCAAAATCAAGAGGCGGGGCAAGATCAGCAAAGGCATCCTCCTCATGCAGGAGAACGCTCCGGTCCACAACTCGCTTGTCGCCAGATCAGAAGCACAGGCGTATGGCTATGAACTCCTCCCCATCCCCCTACTTTCCTGACCTTGCACCCTCTGATTTTCACCTCTTCCCAGTCATGAAGTTGTTTTTGAAAGGAAAGCGTTTCCCAGATGATGCAGCCTTGATTTCTGAAGTCACGTTCAGGTTGGAGGACCAAGCTGGGGTCTTCTACAAAACGGTTTTCAGAGCTGCATCAAACAATGGGAGAAATGCGTAACTCTGGGCGGTTGCTATGTAGAAAAAGACTAATAACTGTGCCAAGTTTCGTTGCTCTACTGCTATGGGAAGTGGGTCAGGGGCATTACTTATTGAACGCCCCTCGTATATATATCGATAGGTGAATGAATTATCCTATGTTTACCGTCAACATGGAAAATTCGATGAACCGATACCAGGGTAGCAAATTCACGTCAGAAACACGGTTGAAGTGACCTGTCCAAGAGTAGAAACTCCGGGTTCATGTGCAGAAATTTGTGTGTTTTATATAAATAAATGGAGTTGAACGAAGATGTTAACAAAATTCCTTTACTCTCGACATATGCATCTTGCACCGTTTATTCCTTTGGAATAAAACCATGTTGTCTTCGAAACATATGTCGAGAGTAAAGGAATTTTGTTAACATCTTCGTTCAACTCTATTTATATATATATATATATATACATTATATGAAAGGGCTTAGTAAAATAAATTACTTTGCGCATACTGAACTCATTAGAAATAGCAGCTAAAAAACTTTTTTAAAACTATTTCTAATACTTAAAGAAAACCTCTCTCATATAGTGTTTGCTCAATTCAACTCACGCAGTTGAATTGAGCAAACACTATATGAGAGAGGTTTTCTTTAAGTATTAGAAATAGTTTTAAAAAAGTTTTTTTACCTGCTATTTCTAATGAGTTCAGTATGCGGCAAAGTAATTTATTTTACTAAGCCCTTTTATATAATGTAATAATTTGAATTCGCCTTAAATGGTCCCTTTGCATACTGAATACTTGGTGAAATTGATTAATTAATTAATTTTACCCTCAATTGTTGAAATTATATATATATACATATATATAATTGCCAGTTATCGCTTGTCGTGATCGCCTAATGTTCCGTAATATGCAGAACTGCAGTTCACATACTCACTAACTTTAACGCCCTAGTAACTCGTTTGAATTTCTTTCGTCACGTGTCCATTCTATACACTTATAAGGAATTTAGCCAACCCGTACCAAAAGCATTTTCTGCTATTAAATACGCACCAAGTATTTGCTCGATATGACATCTTCAACCATTTTCACCGAATATCAACAACAGCAAAATTAACTAAATGCTTATATGTAAGTAGTTTTATTTTCATATTTGTACTTATGAGTATTGTATAATGCATATATAGCATATAATATATATATATATTACTTGTGTGCTCACTACCAATGAATATTGCTATATGATTGGATTATTATTCTAATACGATAATCAATACTTATGGTATGTACAGTAGAAAAGCGAAGAAACGCCACAATGCCCACACAGCTCGTCCACAATCGACATTCTTATCAACGCATGTTTTATTCTTTCTCAGAACGACAACATCCCTGCTTCACGCATAAATCTCCTTGCTAAAGGGGTTGTTCGCCTTTTTAGTAGCCGAAAATAGAGACAACTTCAAAACAAACTGAAGCAAATTACTATTGTATATCGTACCACAATGAATCACGTGGATAAACTCGTTCAAATTTTTTTCAATAAGCGCAACCCAAGATGAGCAGCAGTAAGGAAAATAAAACAAACTATAATAACCACAAAAAAAACAGCTACCACGGCAACTACCACAGCAATAAGGACAACTGCAGCAGCAAGTTCTCTAAACCACCATACAACAAAAGACTGAACACCATCATCATTGACATCGTCTAACTCGCGTCTCTCGTTCTTCTTCTTCTTCTTCTTCTTGCTCTTCTTCTTCTCTTCTTCTTCTTCTTCTTCTTCTTCTCTTCTTCTTCTTCTTCTTCTTTTCTTCTATCCTCCCTTTCTTCTTCTTCTTCTCCTTCTTCTTTCTCCTCCTTCCTCTATTCTTCTTTTCTTCTTCTTCTTCTTCTTCTTCTCTTCTTCTTCTCCTCCTCCTTCCACTTCTACTCCTGCTTTTAACCAATCTCAAACACGCCTTTCTCCCTCACCCACCACCCCTGCCTCTACTACTACATCTGCTGGTGTCCAACCTCAACCACACCTTCTTTCTCCTTCTCCACCACTCCTATGTGTTCAAAGTCAAACAAATTTAAACTTAAAACTATTTACAATCCACTGTCCCTTTAGGGACCCACGCGTCTACAATAAAATGCTAAAATATGCAGCAACTCTTTATGCGCGAGACTGCGCATATACCGTGTGTGCAATTTCCCTCATCTACCAGGTGCAAGACCCTAATGAATAAAAACAACTCCAAACATAGCATTTTTGCTATAACTGCACCAACACCAAAATCTAAATCAATTTGTAATCCTAAAATCTGCAACCACAACTGGGGATTATGTCTACATTAAAAGTGTATGTTTGCGCATCTGCACGGGACTCGACGTATCATTGTTATCAACATATTCCTCCATCCTCAAAGTCTCCATAAAACACACCCTTTTGCAGAAATACCAGCATGTGCTTTTCCCTCAACTCAGGTATCAAGACCGCACCCAGCCAAAGCAAAAACAAAACAAAGTCAACGGCCTCAACACAAATTTTGCCACCAACTCGGGAAACTAGAGAACATTTAGTATGACCATTTAACAAATCAAACAATGAACAGAACTGTCAGTGTAACCACAACTTCAGCTGCTAAATTCTCCCTAGCAAGATAAATTGTTTTGTTTTCATTCATGCGTAACCTTGCAAAACAAATTTAGATAAGTATCTAAGCTATCACACAAAACCAGCCCCTGACATTACTCCTGTACAGAAACTACCTTCCTCGCTGCCAATAAGCCATAAGAATCTTTTGAGCACCACTCCAGTCTCAACGTTTTTTGCTGAATGCACAAAGCATCAGTCCATTTTTCAACTAAAATATACAGAAGGTTTAGTCATTCAACTTCGGGTTACCGATTATCTTCATCATATTCCATTCTTCGGTCTTACTGAGACTCACCTTACCATCACTCGTAAACTGAAATAAAAGAGAGGAATTACACCACTGTTCAAGCACTGTTCACCGGTAAAACAAAGGGAGGAGTTGCTATTTTTCTTCACGACTCATTTGCTGCAGATACAAATGTCTCTTTCTCCAATGGTTGTAGTGAATCTATGTATAGCAAAACTAATGATATAGCAATGATTGTGGTCTACAGTCCATCCGAAGCACCATTACCATATTTCAAATATCACCTCATAAATACTAAGCCTTCCATTCTCTTATAATATTTTAATAATGATTGACTAGTCTACTTATTCCTTGAAAAGAGCTCTCTCTATCTGTCTGTCTCTCTCTCTCTCACTCCAAGTCGTATCAATACATCCTGGCAGCTATTTTTTTAATCTTGTCACAGGTATACGTCCACACCACACTTCACTACGGACCAAGAGCAAAACTAAACACGGGATACCAATAACAGAAGAGCATATATAATAATAATGACTAACTGAAAAACAAACCGGCTAGAATATTATCAACTGCAACGCTCGCACTTGACAGATATAACCTTATTGGAATCGAAGAAACAAAACTGCATAAGGGCTATCATTGATAGTCAAAGAATAGCAGGTGGAAGTGGGCCATTGAGAAAATAAAAGTCAATACCAAATTGTTTTCGTTCGTTAAAAAGCCGTATCATCCGTTGGACCTGTGATGTATTAAGACGACAGCCCGCACAGAAAACATGGTTGAGAATTTGCAGAAACAATGCTGTTCCACTTTCAGCAATCCCAGCATGGTCGATCCTGACAGTATCAGTGAAACAAACCCCCATCACACCCTCTAATATATCATTTGGCGCCACAGATCTCATAGTAGTTATAAACAAAATTACAAACAACTTAGCAACAGGCTCCGACAGGTTCTCTGCTACAATCCTGGAGTGCCATCATCAATTGCTATTCTCTTTAGCTATTTTCTGGAAGAAATCCCTGGACGCTAGCTATATTCCTGAAAATTTCCTTTCCCAGTCGATTATTCCACTTTTCAAAACGGCAACAAATTGCTAACAGTGAATTACGGACCGATGTCACTTACCTTTCATATCATCAAATTATTTGTGAG
The DNA here is from genome assembly GCF_006345805.1 of Octopus sinensis. Classification (NCBI taxonomy): domain Eukaryota; kingdom Metazoa; phylum Mollusca; class Cephalopoda; order Octopoda; family Octopodidae; genus Octopus; species Octopus sinensis. The sequence continues at coordinate 18,912,289 of NC_043014.1, read as the reverse complement.
TGGTGAGATCTCGAGCAACTCACTTCATGTTGTCATCTATCTGGACTCCATCAAGGCCTTCAGCCAAAGTGACCACAGCATCCTGCTGAAGAAGCTATCGAACACTGGAGTCCGATGGAAACCATTAGTGATTGAATGAATTCTGGTAAACAGAACCCAGCAAGTGGTGATAGATGGTGTTCGATCAAGCTCGGTAAGAGTCATTAGTGGCGTCCCACAAGACATTGTACTGGGTCTAAACCCTTTTTATTTACATCAATGATATCATTGACGTCATCAGCAACATTAGAATATTCGCAGATGCCGTTAAGCTTCTGAAATTTTGTCGGCAATGCAGGAGATCGAACTAATCTCTAATCGGATCTACTCGATGTTAATGGATGCGCGGAAAACACTATATGTAGCTAAACGAGAATAAATTTTAACTAATCTACTTCAGTAAAGAGTCTACACTTAAACTATCATACACTCTTCCTTCGGGCGAAAACCTTGTAGCATCAAACACAGCTAGGGTCCTCGCCGTAACTGTCAACAACTTAAGCTGGAGTGTCAACATAAACGACTAAGTCGACATGGCCGGCAGGGCGTGTTCCTGAATCGTTGAAGACTTTTCCGTCATGAGACCCTCCTACCATTATCTTTCTCTTCTCTACTTTCACCCGTCTTCACCTTAAATATTGTTTGCAGAAACAATGCTGTTCCACTTTCACCCGTCTTCACCTTAAATATTGTTGTCAGTTGTGGTCTCCCTATATGAAATAAAATATAAAAATGAAGCACCCAAGGGATCGAGCAAAAGGAAAGTAGACGATATGACAAGTCTTGATTATTGGGATCGTCTTCAGAATCTCAAACTTTATTTCCTCCAACGCCGCTATAAGCGCTAGATCATTTCTATGATGCTCAAAATATTCCAGCAGCACTGCTCAAATGATATTGGCATCGACTTTAGAAGTCACCCAAGGTTTGGTCCCCGTGCTGTCCGTCCTTTATAAAAATCACGCCCGTGTCACCTCACAACACTAAGACAGAGTTATTTCGCCTCAGCTGGCCTTACTCTCTTTAACATCATGTCAAGAGACATAAAAGAATAAAAAGTTTGCATAACATTCAAACGGGCCCTGGAGGAATATCTCCAACAAATTCTAGATAAACCCCTACACTTGGATATACCTCTGCAAGCAATAACTCATTACTCAAATGGGCAACGCTATTCAAAGAATGACTGTAAGAAGGAAACACTATTAAATATCTTTTCCATGTGGTACTATTAAGTTAGACATATCCTGGGCCAGTTCTTAGCGAAACTTATCTAAGTATATATAAGTTTTACACGCATGTATCGATACAATACTAGAACACATTACCAGTCTTGTATACTTAGATTCAGTGGATATCTGGGTATAACAATAAGCAACTTCAGTCAGGTGACTCGAGATAAGACACGAAACACCAAATGACGATGATGCATTATTGAAAATATGCCCAAGAAGTACATCTGTAGATCTATATAGAACACACATACTTACACAAGCACACACGCGCACACGTGGGATATGTATGTAATATAATTATATGTATGTAATATAATTTTTCGGAATCTTCAGGCTTTTCAATATGCTGGCCACTAGTTTTAAATTGATATTAATCAAATTAATATTCAATTTTTCACCCTTATTATTTAAATTTATATATATGTATATACCCACACAGATGCACGCACGAACGCACGCACACGTGTACATATATACACAGTGCACGAGCGCGCGTGTGGGCATGTAAGTATTTCGAATCTGCAATCGCCATCTGTCTCAGAGACGTTGAATCTCTGGTTATTGGCAAATAACGAAAATTAAAGATTACAAATATTAATATCAATATTAGATATTTATATAAGTGTTATTACACTCTCACACGTACGCACATATATTTACACACACACAAACATACACGTACATATACACGCACATATACTTATATACACATATATGTATGCGAGTATGCAAACATGTATGCATATTCTCGATTTGTGATAACCACTTGTCATAGAGTTCATGAAACTCTTGGCTAGGAATATAACATCTACGTAATATAAATACACTCTGTATTCTGTATTGAATATTTTCTTGTTCGATATAAACATTGGTTATATATATATATATATGATTGATTGATTGATTGATTCTAGTTTCAATTATTTGTTAGCCATGATAAAACTTCGAATTTCGGATGTCGGGGCCGAAACCCACGCCGGCATCTTTTCAGTTATCAGCCGATGCCCCGACATCCGAAACTCGGAGTTTTATCATGGCTACCTAATAATTGTCACATATTATATTTACAGATAAATTCCTCTATTTACATAATATCGAGGTCTCTTTCATTCTTTTGCTGTCTTGATATTTCTATCAATATATATATGTATATATGTATGTATATAATACACAAATATACATATGTTTGTATATATATATATATATATATATATATGTGTGTGTGTGTGTGTGTGTGTGTGTGGTGTGTGTGTGTGTGTATGTGTGTGTGTGTGTGGTGTGTGTGTGTGCATCTATGTATAAAGAATGGAACGTACCTCGGACTAGAATATCTTCCTTTTCAATTTTGTCTCCTGTTATCTGATTCTGTATTTCCGATTCTTTAGACGTAATGCCATTGTCTCTGACACAGAATTTCGCTGCACACACTTCCTTTGTTTGAATCTCGTTGCGCATTTGTAAAGCTTGTCTGGAATATTGCTGAGGCTCAACTTGTAATTGTGGGCGCTGTTGTCGAGGAAGTGGTGGTTTTTGATGTAGATGTTGATGCTGTTGTTGAAGTTGTTGTTGTTGGTTTGGTTGGTTTGGTGGGGATTGTTGTTGCTGGTGTTGTTGTGGTGATTTCCTGTGTTGTTCTTGTAGTTGTAATTGATGTTGTTGCTGGTGTTGTTGCGGTGATTTCCTGTGTTGTTCTTGTAGTTGTAATTGATGTTGTTGCTGGTGTGGGGGCGACTTATTTTGTTGAGGTTGTGGCGGAATCTGTGAAGGGTGTTGTTGAGGCTGCAATTGATGTTGTTGTTGCTGCTGTTGTTGTTGTTGTGGTGAATGGGGTGAGTTGGGTGATTTTGGAGATTTGGGCGATATTGGTGACTTTGGAGATTTTGGCGATTTTGGTGATTTTGGTGATTGAGGTGGTGCTTGTTGATTATATTGCTGTTGTTGATGAAGAGGATGCTGCTGCGGTTGTAGCTGCAAATGATGCTCTTGTGGTAATTGTAGCTGCCTTAGATTTAGAGGAGAGGAACGCAAGTTTAATGGAGAGTTTCTGGTGATCATCTGTTCATCATTTTGCTCCGGTTGTTGCTTCTGCTTTTGAAGCTGATACTGTGGCTGCTGTGTCTGCTGATGAAGATGATGATGCTGAAGAAGATGATGTTGATGATGGAGAAGATGATGTGGTTGTTGTTGTTGCTGTGGCTGCTGCTGCTGCTGTTGCTGTTGTTGCTGTTGCGGTTGTTGTGGATGTTGTTGCTGCTGCTTTTGCTGTTGCTGTTCTTGTTGTTGTTGTTGTTGTAACTCATAACGGTGTGGAGAGCAATTGGTCACAATATCATGTTCTTGTTTTGGCAACATCGTTTTTGAAATGCTTTTGTTGTTGTTTTTTTTTTGTTCTTTGCTTTTCTTCAAAATTTTAATTATAACTCTATTTATAATAACTACAATT
>NC_043014.1:18876072-18906072 GCF_006345805.1 Octopus sinensis | reverse complement strand
GGAATTAAATAAAATTACTTCGCAGAGGGGTAAAAACAAGGAAAGTTAAACATGTGACAAAACCAGGACGTAAAAACGATACAAATAAAATTACAAAATAAAATACAAATAAAAATACAAAAAATAAAAATACAGAATAAAATTACAAGTACGAAAAATACAGTACAAGAAATAAAACAAACAAAAAAAACAGACAATGAGGGCCTTAATGCTGGCCTACACGAGGAAAGATTCTAAGAGCGCTAGAAGAACAGTGTTCACTGTTATAATGCCAGCGGCGAAAGGAAGCAACTCGCCCGGCTGTGAAAGAGATGAGGAGGAGTGAGAGAGAGAGAGAGAGATAGAGGATGACAAGTGGCTGTGAGAGAGAGATGCGGAAGAGTGAGAGAGAGGGGGAGATGGGGAAGGAAGGGAAGGTCAAGCAAAGAGTTGTAGACTTTCGCGTCACAATTATAAATAACAAAACTTACTTGGAGGAGAACACACACACATACATATTTAGACATGTATATATATCATATAAGGTGTAAGGTAATGGTGAGTAAGTGCTAGGGACAGACTATAGTTAAGCTCCAGGTTCGGTGACTATGCGAATGAGGAGTCCAACGTAGGTCATATACCAGCATGAGTATATATAAAAAATTAACAGAATGAGATAAAAATCCAAGGCTGTGAAAGATTTCAGACAATCATAAAGAAAATGTCTTACAGCTGTTTCCGGCATATTGTATATATTCCTTCATCAGAGACGGTGTGAGAAAATTGTTAAGCAATAGTTATTCTAGAGAAGAAATGAAATTGAGAGTGAAATGGAGGAATGATAACAGACGTGAGATAGGCAAGGATATTGTATCTGCTGTTCCATTATTTCCTGTATCTTGTGTGTAAATTCTAACAGTATTTAAAATTAGTCATTCCAAGCATAGAGTTTGTAAACGGTGTTATTGAATCGAGGATTCTTTTTTAAGTTATTTAAAATAAAATACTATTGGAACAGCAGATACAATATCCCTGCATATATCACGTCTGTTATCATTCCTCCACTTTACTCTCTAGTTCATTTCTTCTCTAGAATAACTATTGCTTAACAATTTTCTCACACCGCCTCCGACGAAAGGATATATAGAATACGCCGGAAACAGCTGTAAGAACTTCTCTTTATATATGTTCCAAAATCTTTCACAGCCTTGGATTTTTATCACATTCTGTTAATTATGTATATATATATATATATATATATATATATATATATAAAATATTAATGCTTATGTTAGTATTATTATGTATTACATTGATATAATTGTAATTCGTCACTGACAGACATAAGTTACGCTTTACAGAAACTTTTCAAATTACTTCATGGAAAAGGTCTTACAGTGCTAAAGTTCTATAACGAATCATTTATTTTAATGTAATACATGATTATGCTTACATATATCTATATTCTGCATATGCACCACATCAGCCTGTATTGAAATAAGATGCATTTTTCTTGTTCTCATGCATAAACAATATATTCTCAAAACAAAAACAATATATACGTATAAATGTATGCTTGCGCGCGCATGTGTGCATTATTTGTATGAAAAAGAAAGAGAGAGAGAGTTGGATGCATGGATTGGTTAATATGTAAAAAATAGGTCAAAGGAAAAGAAAGTATGAATAGTAACATCATTAATATATGCTCACACACATAAATACACACAAGCAGGAATTGTCGCATAGCACACGTTCTAGACAATAGCATTTCTATAAGCACATATGAATATCTATCGCAGGGAGGCTGGCAGAATTGATTATCATTATGATAAAAACATAATTGTATGTCTTTATTTTTTATCATTTTTGCTTTTACAGCCGTACTATCTCTGCTGGAAATCTTCAATGTCAATTATATTCATTTAAGATTTACAATAATGCATCTATACTAGCTTTTAAAAATGCTGCCAAAATAAAACGTTTTTTTTTGATAATCAATAAGTTGCTCAATATTTTAGAATTTTTAAACAAAACAAAGACAGTCAAATATACAGTGGGTCTAATGATATATAGCAGTAGCAGTTTCCTTTGCTGATGTGTGTTTTATACGTATGATACCGATGGAATCAAAATATCTGATAAAATGTAGATTAAAATGCCACTGTTCCACGCTTAGAACAATGTATGATGTATTTTCTAACGCTTTCTTTTTACAAACACTCATATGGTTGCGTACTGTTGGCTTTAATATTCCGATGTGTCTGAAATTTTTGTTGATATATTTGAAAGTTGTTTCTCACTTTAAATATTCCGGATGATCAATACCGCAAGCATCAGCTTGTTATACAAATACATAACCCATCCCACCTCATCCCCATACACATTTATATTACTATATCAGCAGGCAGACTGGAACAGTTTGAATAATTGTGAAAGCAGAGGCTCGGACAGGTCTGTAGACAGAATTGCTAACACAGTACGACATGGTTTGCAGGTAAGAAGGGCAGAAGCTGAGGCAAATGAAAGAAAAATTCAATGATTTTACTAAGAATTTGTGTACAAGAAGTACCTGTGCAGAAGAATAATTTTCATAGGTATGACATGAAAATTAACAAAACCAGTAACTTCCAAGGCCTCAAGTTTTATTTTGGAGATTTCCTTCTCCGAGGTAGATACCAACCAAGGTTATAGAGTTTATACCTGCCCATGAGGTGAGCTATCGCGTTCCAGACACCAAACCGACACTCAATCGCTCTATAAAGTGATCAAATATCATTCGGGTGTCCGATACGGAGTACTTCATTCATAAAACAGAATGTTCAAAAGGTCCCCGAATAAGGTTTGTTTATGAATGATGAACACAATACTGAGCACTGGGGTCGGCATAATCGACATACCCGAAACCCTAAACATGCTGGCCTTGTGCCAGAATTTGGAACCATCGTTATTATCATTATTTCCCTATCTTTGAGAAATATATTGGCGTTTCCTTCTTTACATTCTGAGTTCGAATTCCACCAAGGTCGACTTTGCCTTTCATCAGCTCGGCTCGATAGCATAAGTAACAGTAGACGACTGGGATCAATGTAATCAAATTACCCACTCCCTTGATATTGCTGGCCTTCTGCCAAAATTTGAAATTAATATTTTAAAGTTGAATGGTGGATGAGAATTGCTCAGATAGATACATTCCATGACCATAACATTGACTTGTTTTTTATCATCTAGGCCGTGTGTGCTGGTCCATTGCATATATATATATATATATATATATATATATATACGTGTGTGTGTGTGTGTACAAAAATTGTACAAAAGTTTCTAAGGCCAGTCATGTGCTTATCCTCTACCACTGAAACCCTATTTAAAACATACTAACTTGAGCCATGAACTCTATAAAAACAGGACAAGCTTCAAACACTAGTCAGAAGTAAGACAGCTGCGATATAAGCCACGTCTTTCCATTTCAAATTTTTGAAAATGCGTGTAAACTGTGAAATTGGTTAAATCGTTAAATATTTAAAAAAATAGTGCATTTTCAACTTCTATTTTTCCTATATTTCTTCTCGTGTGCAGTAAAATAGCTTTCTGTACGCAATGAGTCGAAACAGGGGCAGCTGAAGAAGGGGAATGTTCCTTGTGTTGTTTGTCTTGTACTCTGTATTTTCGTTGTTAAAAAAGCCCGTTTCCTTGTTTGATTTTATGTTTTCGTTTCTTGTGTTCTACGTTTTTTTGTGGTGTCCTGTACTCATATATGCATGTATATATACATATAGATGTAGGTATGTACATATATGTATGTATGTATGTATGTATGTATGTATGTATGTATGTATGCATGTTTTATTTATTAAATTGTTATTATATGATTGAACGCCACGCGTCTTCTTTCAAGTAAGTTTATATATATATATATATATATATATATATATTATATATATATATATATAGTGAGACCACTTAGCCTTCCTATCCTTTTAAATAACTATATTTACTGTATTCACCCCCGCTCTCCTCGTAAGTTATAAGGAACGCATTTAATATTATGTATGAAAGAGCCCTAGCCCTAAGAATATGGAGATTATTATTATTAGTGTTGTTGTTGTTGATGTTGTTATTGTTATTATTATTATTATTATTATTATTATTAATAATGATAATAATAATAATAATAATAATAATAATAATAATAATAATAATAATAATAATAATAATAATATTTCTGTGATGCTGTTTTTTGGGGGGTGGGGGAGAACATTATTATACATTTAAAAGGTAGTTTGAAGAAATATGTTAGTATTAATAGAGTCAAAACCTATTCATGTAAATTTGATATTAATTTTATGTATTTGTTTGTTTGTTTTTGTAGTTAGTTTACTCTTTTTTCTGTTTTCGTTTTTGGCACTTTTTTCTTTTCTTTTTCCCCATTTTCCTCATAAGTTAACAACTTTAATATTGAACAACTTCAATATCATGCATTGATGTGCAAGTATACTTTTATGTGTGTAAATATACATGTACTTACATACATACTTATATACACACGTATGTATATATATATATATATATATTTGTGTGCATGTGTGCGCGCATGTGAAAATGTGTGTGTGTATGTACATTATATATATATACGCATGTAAGTATGTATATGTGCGTGAATGCATGTATAGGTTTCTTACTCTATACGTCTCAATATGTATAAGCTTTGATTTCCATGCTTATATTCAAGAATATGTATGGAATTGTGTTTATGTTTGTATATTGTGCATGCTGTGTGTATTTGTATAATTCTGTTTGTGCGCGTATGAAACTTCTATATACGTTATCAGCATATGTGTCTCCATGTGTGAGTGTATTTATGTGTGTGTATGTGTACGTGTGCGTAAGGATGTACCTGTGAGTCTTCATGTGAGTACATCATGCGTGTATGTAAGTTTGGATCATGTAATGTAATAATGTTAAACGTGCAGGTGTTAAATAAACAGCCACACTTCAGTTGGTGTAATATATATTTTCTTTTGTTATGATTCTTAAACTTGTAGTCGGAAATATCTCTTTGCTCACTTAAAACATGCATACATACACAAACACACTCATGTGACTACGAGCACAATCACACACAATCATATACAAGGTTTTTTATGTGAGTATATATAAATTATAAAAGAAAGTAAGTTATATGTGTGTGGATTTGTTTGTGTGTGTGTTTATACATGTGTGTGTAGATATATATAAATGCATATATATATATAAATATATATGTACGCGTGTGTGTGTGTGTCTGTGCATGTATTACACGCACGTTAGAAATATATGATTTTACCTTCCGTAATTTTTGGAATGGAAGGTATTCAAAAGCAATCTTCTTGTAAAGCTCTGCACATGCAAGCGTGTCCAATACAACCATTTGCAATGGGTTCGGGTTTTTTTCCATAACAATGTAATTTTAAAAAAATGTAGTTATTTTCATGTTTGTAACAGGTGTTTGGTTTTAGGGATTATATCTACGTTTCGCCGAGTTAGTTACTTAAAATTATAGTATCGGTAATTAATAGCAATGTAAGATCACTGAGAATTGATATTTTGATTTCCTTGCACCAGAATCTTGGCAACATTACAATTTTTTCTTACTATTACTACTACTACTACTACTACTGGAAGGGTGGTAGTTTGTCGGAATTGATAAGACGGCCGGCTGAAATGATTTGTCGTGTAAAGTTACGTTTCTTGATAAATGGTATCGAATCATGACGAGTTTGAATTTACCTTTAACTGCGTTTCTAGATTACAGAGGTGCTAGTTTTAGTTAAATTATCCTGATTCATTGCAACAACATGCGAGCTAGGTATCGCTCTTACAAAACAGTGATGTCACTAACACTAGGAATTTGGACATTTTTAAACTACATTCTTTTCGAAAGCTGGTCTGGTGTAATACTCCACTCGCTAGCGAAGGTCACTTCACCGTTTTTCTTTTCCGGTGTGAAAGTTTGTGTATGTGATAGAGTTTGTGAGCCTGTGATTGTCTGTGGCAAGTAAATTAATATTGCAGAAAAGACTGTAGACAATGAAGACATCCCTTATGCTCAGACCAAAAATCTGGTAAAGTTTATTAGTTGCCATACGTAGCGATAAGGGAAAACAGAGATGGTAATCCTGAATGTTGTAAAAAGAAAAACATGTTGGAGTGCAAGAATGGTGATTATAGTAAGGATGACTGGGTCTGTTATGAATACATTGCTAGAAGTTATGTGTGGAAGTTCTGAGATGATATTTGGCCTTGATTACCAGAACAGTTCCTGCTACATGTGATGTTCACTTGGAGATTGTGGATATTTTAGCACATACGCATTATATAGATATTCGTATATTTACTTATTTGATGGCTTCCATTTAATGTTCCCATATCACTTCTATGGTGCTTATTTAAACATAATGACACCTACATACATAGATACACATGTATACACACACACGCGCGCACATTCAGGTAGACAGGCATACACGAACGCACGCACATACACACAAACACAGACACATACACGCACACGCACACACACAACAACTATATAGACCTAAACACACACAGAGACCCGGAAACACATACATAAATTCTGCCTCTACCTCTCTCTCTTATCTCTCCACGTGACCGGTGTTTAGCTAAGCCTGACCTTTATTTCTTAGTTCGATTACCATTCGTGCAACATCTATATTCCTCCTGTGCCTGTCAAATCTCATGTCCCTGCCGTAAGGCTTTACTTCCACATACGCCAGCTTAATCTAATTCGTCCCTAGTCGAAAAAACACCAGTTGTTAATGTCCTGTTATTTGAATTTGAGTACCATTTCTCCGTTTTTCCATCCTTGTTTTCGTATACATTCGCTGCTTTCTTCCAAGGAATCTAGTGCGCTTAGCTTAGTTTTTCCTTTGGGGCTGGCCAGATTGGAGCAATCTCGAGTATAACCAGCCGAAATTGCAAAGATAATCTGGAACTCGACTGAGGAATGAAATCTCCGAATGACCCGTCCTTGTTTTCTTTGTATAGTATGTCTAGATGTTTTGCGTTCTTGTCCCATGATGATCTCCTGGGGCTAAAAGCTACAGTAACACCCACCCTTTGTGGTTAGCCATATTGAGATGGCTATTATACTTATATATATATATATATATATATATATATATATATCTATATATATATATATATATATATAAAGTATAATAGCCATCTCAATATGGCTAACCACAAAGGGTGGGTGTTACTGTAGCTTTTAGCCCCAGGAGATCATCATCTCCAGGTGGCTTTAGGCACACTATCAGTGCGCTTATGGTATTTGCAAAGGAGGCCATATATATATATATATATATATATATATATATATATATATACATATACACATTTGTGTATATATGCTTATCATATTACAAATGAAGAGGTTCTGCTCCGAGCCATACTGCTCAGTATTGAAGCTACCATGGTACGACACCGCCTTCGCTAGTGGGTAACATCATACGTATGCCTCAAACGCGTCAATAACTTTTTGTGGTGTTGGTCTTCCCAAAATTCCGTTTCCGAGACTAGCAAAAGCCACATTCTTCCGCTGCTTTATTGATCCGAATACCGGGGATACAACCGCCAAGGACCGCTTAAAGTGGCGTCATGTCGTCGAGGGAACAGACCTATTGGAAAATAACAGACATCGAAATGCAGAAATAAAATGTCGAAGATGCAAAGAATGACTTGCACTTCTTCTTCTGCCAACCCTAACCTGCGATAAATACGCCCGGCTCTTCTATACTGCCCTTAGCTTAGACAGCCGTCTCAGGCACCGGTATCCTCCACATCCATCAAGATGAAGATTTAATACTTGCTATAGATTTGATACTCGGACTAGAATTAATGCCAACGACGATGATATGGTATATGTCATAATTACACTGAGAGACCCAATATAATTGTGATACAGGCAATTGACTAAGCTCAAGCATAAGTAAGGCTTCTATAGATAACATACCGTAGATGCTAATCGATCAATGGGCTTATAAGATAATGGTAGAACAGTAGCCGAAGGAAAGGAACACTGAACACTTGTGTAGCTTCTCAAAGTTACATAATATGCCGTAATTGATTCTTGCGAAACCTGTGGTACGTAACTACTTATTCCATTCTATTTACTCACAACCTTATAGGATGAATATATATATATATATATATATATATATATATATATATATATATATATAGATAATCCAAACAAGAAAACACAAAAAAACACAACAACGCGAGGAGTGGAACAAATAAGTATTATGGACGCTCAGGAAAGAAGGGATATATATATATATATATATATATATATATATATATATATATTTAAGTAGTTGAATGAATTATCTTAGTATGGATAATTCGGTTAACCGATACCTGGGTAGCAAATTCACGTCAGAAAAACACGGTTGAAGCTACATGCCAAGGGCAGAGATCACGTGCTTTCGTGTGGAAATTTGTGTGTTTTTTTTTTAACCCTTGAACTTTCTGGAATCTTCTACATTCAACCATTTTTGACGTCACTGCTTATAACGGAATATTTTAAAGAAACACTCATTATCGCTATGGGCTCCGTGTGGGCAGTCATCTAAGAGTTTTTGTTCATCTTGATGCTGACATAAGTTCCTTGTTTTTCCTGATGAGAAGGCGGCATAATGCACCCCTTATTCCTTCGAAATTAGGAATATGCAGCCTTCGAAACATATGTCGAGAATAAAGGAATTTTGTTAAATCGTCGTTCAACTCCATTCTTTCATTTATTTGTGTATATATATATATAATATATATCTATATATATATATATATAGATATATATATACTCTTTACTCTTTTACTTGTTTCAGTCATTTGACTGCGGCCATGCTGGAGCACCGCCTTTAGTCGATCAAATCGACCTCGGAACTTATTCTTTGTAAGCCCAGTACTTATTCTATCGTCTCTTTTTGCCGAACCGCTAAGTGGCGGGGACGTAGACACACCAGCATCGGTTGTCAAGCAATGCTAGGGGGACAAACACAGACACACAAACACCCACACATATATATATATATATATATATATATATATATATACATATATATATATACATATATACGACAGGCTTCTTTCAGTTCCGTCTACCAAATCCACTCACAAGGCATTGGTCGGCCCGGGGTATAGCAGAAGACACTTGCCCATGATGCCACGCAGTGGGACTGAACCCGCAACCATGTGGTTGGTTAGCAAGCTACTTACCACACTCCACTCCTGCGCCTATATATATATATATATATAGATCATATGGTACCGACGTGGAGAAATGATAATAGGAAATTTTTTTAAAAATGCAGAATGCTCAAATGAAAGAAAATTTTAATAAAATGAGAAAATGATAAAATATATAAATATATATTTATTCAACCGGTTTTCGTCATTGTATGACTTGTCAAGAATATTTATGTTTTAAGAAGTTTTTTTAAAAATTTGAAAGGGGAAAAAAGAAAATTGCATTGTTTTTTTGTAAAAGAATAATGATAAAAATGTACAAAAATTAAAAAATAAGTTCTCCGATACATTGTGAGTTCGTTGTGTATCTTGAGTTTTATGGTTGTTTCCTGTTCCTCCGAGAACCTTATCTACGTTCTCACATGCGCTGGTTGCCAACATAATTATGTTGGACAAACGAGTCTCCCGTTACGTAAACGAGTAACGGTGCATAAAGAACAAAAAACCTCCGGAATACCGAACAATTCCACTGAGTGACCACTTAGACTCATGTGCTAAAGACTTAAACCCCAAATTCTATATATTCCCCTACTACCAATGTAAAGACGGGATCACCACACAGGAGAGAATTAACAAGGAGAATCTCTTTATTGAAAAATTCCAAACACAACTTAATATGCAAACTCCTCGTTGATCAAACTTCCTTTCTCTACCTCACTCTTCATGGATGGACTAACACAAAATATAAAGATACCATGCATTCATCACTTCAAGCTAAAACTTATATTCTTTAAATATCATTTTTACTATTGTTGTTATTACTATCATTTTTATTATAAATGATATGACAATTTGAAATGCAATTGTCTATGCAGATTTATATTATTAGAAAATAATATAAATAAAGTGTTAAAATCTGAAAGTTAAGTTAACAAGCAATTATATAAAAAAGATAATGCAAATGAAGCTAAAATGATAGTTTTATAATTTGGGTTTTATTGAAGAACTCAAAAGAGTTCTCCCCTTACTCACAACACAGGAACTGAAGAACCAGGACCACAATTACTACTACTTCCTGTCCTGCAACATGCTGAATTTAACAACACAACACATCACTGCTCTTAATCCCTTTGGATCTGAACACCTCAAGGTAATTTTTTGGTAAACAACCATAAAACTCAAGATACACAACGAACTCACAATGTATCGGAGAACTTATTTCTTAATTTTTGTACATTTTTATCATTATTCTTTTACACAAAAAACAATGCAATTTTCTTTTTCCCCTTTCTAATTTTTAAAAAAACTTCTTAAAACATAAATATTCTTGACAAGTCATACAATGACGAAAACCGGTTGAATAAATATATATTTATATATTTTATCATTTTCTCATTTTATTAAAATTTTCTTTCATTTGAGCATTCTGCATTTTTAAAAAAGTTTTTCCTTACCTATATATATATATATATATATATATATATATATATATATATATATATATATATATATATATATATATATAATATTTATATATATTTATAATATTTATATATATATATATATATATAATATATAAATGAATGTTTTTATATATAATGAACGTGTATATATATATAAGAAAAAATTACGGTATTGAGATCTGGATGGTTGTGAATATACAAACATTTATTAACATGTGTTTTTACAAACCACATATTTTCATGTACTCTAATATATTCTTCACGCTGAAATTGTGTGAAGGGATTTGTGTCTTTTTATAGTACTATTGAATGGATTGGGGTGGAGAGAGAGGGGAAAATGAAGAGTAATGTGGAGTGTAAAGGGTAGGAAAAGAGGGAGAGGAATGGAGAGATAGTAGAGGGAGAAAGTGAGAGAGTTTGTGTGTGTGTGCTTGCGTGTGTGTGTGTGTGTGTGTGTGTGTGTGTCTGTGTGTGTGTGTGTGTGCCTATGTATCTGAAAGGAAGTGTTTTGAACAAGAGATAAAGAAAAAGAATATTTTTAAGTAGGTGTCTGGGACAGATGCTTACTTTGGTTCAGCCAGCTCACAAGGGGGTCTGAAAAAAGAATGTTTTCAAAGAGAAAAAATGTATTTTTTCAATGGTAAGTAGAAGGAAAGAAAGGAAGGGAGAAAGAAGGAAGAAAAATCTGTTTATATCTATACAGTTGGTCAGTTCTTTCAATAGAAGATGGCAATTTGATACTTGGTCTGTGAAAATAGCAAGACCAGGTGGTTACTCTCAGCGGGGGTTTGTTTTGATGAGGAATAATGAAAATTATTTTTCAAAAAAATTGTCTGGACTCATTATCCTCATCATCATTGTTCAGTGTTTGATTCCCATGCCGATATGGGTTGGAAAATCAGATGTAAGAATGTCTCTGTTTATGTATGTACATACAAACATACACACAGATATGCATATATCTTAGAGTTCCAAAAGTGTTTATAAGGAAATTGATGTGATTTTCATATTTTCATCCATTCAGTTTGGGGGAGAATTTTGCTATGAAGTTTTTGCTCCGTATTTTTTCTGAAGGTGTAATTCCTTGGGCATTTATAGAAGGGAAAGATCTTGAATCTTCTTTCTCCACACAACCCATTCACTAATACTATAAAAATAGACAAATCCCTTCACACAATTTAAATCTGAAGAATCTATTAGAGTAGATGAAAATATGTGATTTGTAAAAACATGACATGATAATAAATTATTTGTATATGCACAACCATCCAGATCTCTGAATATCTTATTTTTTCTTCTAATATATATCTGCACATCACCTCCAAACCTTCTAATATATATGCATATATACATCCATATATATATGTACATATACATACACACACACACACACACACACACACACACACATACACACATACATATATATATATATATATATATATATACATATATACATATATACATATATACAGATATGACAGAAGTCAATAGACAACCCATAAAACATAGTTTTCGGTTTATCCTAACTTGTAGAAGTTTATATTTTTTATCAATTGACATTTTTATGTTTCAGGTTTTACGGGCTGATTCAAAAGTTGCCATACATAGGAACAATTCATCTTTTTATAAGAAACAGTTTATAAGACCAGTTTTTTTTATTTAACGGGCTCTATATGGTTACCATTGTTTTGAATACACATTGCAATAAATTTACTCCACTCATTGTGAACTCGTAATAGCATATCTGGTGATACGTGTGCAAATGAGTTGGTGATGCGTTCCTTTAAATGATTAATGTCTTTTATCTTTCCGCGATACACCATGCCTTTCAAATGCCTCCAAAGATAGAAATCAAGAGGGGTCAGATCAGAGGATCTAAAGTATTTTATAAACAGCTTCTTACAATTTGTTTTTTCCTTTCTATGGAGACTTTTGAATCACCCTGTATCTGTGACTGCTTTATCATACGATGTACAAAAGAAACCTCGAATCTGAATTTCAAAGAGGCCATATTGTGGGTCAGTCTGAAGGTAGACACAGTGTAAAATCACAGAAAACTTAGGGATCCAGCTTTCTGCAACAGTTAATACAGTGATTGTACAATTCAGAGAGGGAAGAAGTCCACATCACCTCGCCCAGGTGATCAAGATTTTGAGGTGAAAAGATTGCAGTCAACAATGAAAAAATGGCAGCTATTCTGTGATGATCTGAGCTGCAATTTGGAGCAATGGTTGATCAGAGCTGATGGAGTGTGAGGAAAACATAAACTCAGAAACTATATGTCCATATTGCAGAAAGGACTCCTTTCAATCTTCTCCAATGATGAAATGATTAATGAAGACTCTTTATTTATGGAAGATGGACCTCCTTGTCACACGGCTAAAATGACCGAAAGCTTTTTGGATGAGAAAGGCATTAAAAAGTAAAGTTTCCATGGACAAGCCAGTCACCAGATATAAACCCTATTAAACACCTCTGGGACGTAATGGATAGGACACTTCATAAAAAGAACAAGAAAATATCTTTGGAGCCAGATCTTTTTAGATTACTGAATGAAACTTGGTAAGAAATTCCCCAAGAGAATATATGTCATCTGACCATTAACAATACCCAATAGGTTCCTTGCATTGAAAAATGCAAAGGGCATGTCTACTAAAAATTGAATATTCACATTTTAACAATTAGTAAAAGATTTGAATGTATAATTTCAGATTTAAATAAATTTGAACGGTTATAAGGGTATCCACTTTCTTCTGTCGTGTCTTGGCTTAGATTTTCCTTTGGGGCTGGCCAAATCGGAGCAATCATCAAGATTAATCAGCCGAAATTGCGAAGATGATCCGGTTCTTGACTGAAGATTGACGGCTTCGAATGTCCCGTCCGTGTTTTTTGTATCGTCTTCTAAATGTTTCACGTTCTTGTCCCAGTTTGTATTTTTTTACATTTACACACACACACACACACACACACACACACACACATATATATATATATATATATATATATATATATATATATAATATATATATATATATATGAAACAGTTCTAGTCCTGTAGAAGCTCCTTCTATAAAATAAATATATATATATATATATATGAGAGTATGTGTGCATGCCCCCGCATTTGTGCGCGTATATGTCTCTGTCTGAAGAAATTTAGCGAGTAATAAATAATGAATAAAGAGCTATCGCAAAGGTGCGTAGCTTTCGCTAAATTTAAACTGTCTCATTCCTCTTTCAGACATATCAGTAGTATTAGCGTGACAGATTCCAGTCTGACATGGAAATACAAAGACACGCCGTGCTTATGGTTTTAGCAAATGATTACAGCAACTGAGTGTCGGGTAAGATATTGAGGCATCAGGTAAATGCGTATACACTTATCTTGTACAGAGAAATGCTTGCTATTTACTACAGACACACATACAGTCATACACCATGGGAAGAAAAGAACAAGAAGATGAAAAGACGCTAGCAGTAGTAGTAGTAGTAGTAGTAGTAGTAGTAGTAGTAGTAGTAGTAGTAGTAGTAGTAGTAGTAGTATGAAGAAGAAGAAGAAGAAGAAGAAGAAGAAGAAAGAAGAAGAAGAAGAAGAAGAAGAAGAAGAAGAAGAAGAAGAAGAAGAAGAAGAAGAAGAAGAAGAAGGAGAAGAAGAAGAAGAAGAAGAAGAAGAAGAAGAAGAAGAAGAAGAAGAAGAAATCTTTTCATAAGTAATGGAAAATGGAAAACAAAGAGTGAAACTGGAGACAAAAATAAAGTTAAAATGAACTGCGAAAGGAGGGAATACAAGAAGCGATGTGATCGGGTATAGCAGCGTGTATAACGGAAATGATGCAAATACAGTGTTTAATATAGGAGAGATAAAACGTTATATTACTCGAAATAAGAATTGAAAACCGTAATAAAATACATAATTAGATATCGGAATTGCGATATATAATGAAATATACACTAATTAAAGCAATATATAACTAGATTTCAGATTTTGTCAAAATGTAATAAGTAAACTATAACTAGATTGTAGATATTAGCTTGCGGTAACAAGATATAATCTACTGTGAACAAAACATCTACGAGGTCAATTAATCCGCCAGAAATAGCAGACATATCACACTTTACTGTCTTAGAAACAAAAATGCTAGGAGAGAGTAGATAATGTTGTCCTTGGTATAATATGCGTCAAGTACATGGATGAGATGGTGAAAATGTGAGCATAGGAGTAGCTGTGTGGTAAGTAGCTTGCTTACGAACCACATGGTTTCGGGTTCAGTCCCACTGCATGGCACCTTGGGCAAGTGTCTTCTACTATAGCCTCGGGCCGACCAAAGCCTTGTGAGTGGATTTGGTA
The DNA here is from genome assembly GCF_006345805.1 of Octopus sinensis. NCBI lineage: Eukaryota > Metazoa > Mollusca > Cephalopoda > Octopoda > Octopodidae > Octopus > Octopus sinensis. Next base: position 18,891,033 of record NC_043014.1, on the reverse strand, counting down.
GACGGAAACTCAAAGAAGCCCGTCGTATATATGTATATATATATATATGTGTGTGTGTGTGTGTGTCTGTGTTTGCCCCCCCCCCCCAACATTTCTTGACAACCGATGCTGGTGTGTTCACGTCCCTGTAACTTAGCAGTTCGGCAAAAGAGACTAAAGGCGGTGCTCCAGTATGGCCACAGTCAAATGACTGAAACAAGTAAAAGAGTGAAAGAGTAAAAGCGTATATTCGTTAGACTATGGCCATGCTGGGGCAGCGCCATGAAGAAATTTTTAGTCGAATGAATCGACTCCAGTACTTATTTTTTAAAGCCTGGTAATTATCCTATCGGTCTCTTTTGCGACACCACTAAGATACGGGGATGTAAACACACCAACAGCAGTTGTTAAGTGCTGGTGAGGGACGAAAACAGACACAGACACAGACACACTCACACATACATACATACATACATACATACATACATACATACATACATACATACATACATACATACATACATACACATATATATACACGACGGACTTCTCTCAGTTTTCATCCAACAGATCCCCTCATAATGCTTTGACACTCCCTCAAGGTGCCACGCAAGGGAATTGGGCCCAAAGCCATGTGGTTGAGAAGCAAGCTTCTTACCAAACAGCCGCGTCTTCGCCTACGATTTTATCAAAGTTTCCGAACTGGATCGATATTTATATCAAATTTATATTATCATCCTTTTTATAGTACTCTCATAAATAGATTAAAACGAGAGCTTACGGCTGAAGAATTTTATCGGAAAGGTTAACTAGATCCGGACTGACATAGAAACAAGTAAAATAATGAGTTATAAAATTTCATAACTGAATTAAAGAACGTTGATAAAATTAGAGGAGCGCAAGATTGTGTGTATGTATGGTATATGTATGAGTGTATTTGTATGTTCCCCTTCTCTTTTTAATAGAGAATAAACCTTGATAAACGAGGTACCTACTTGGTAGCAAGGTTTTGAAAGAAAGTGTCTTCGTTTAACTATAATCCTTTAAATCTTAAGATCTTTCAGATTTTTATAGTCCATGTGCATACGAGCTTACGTAGGTTCGCACGTATGCATATATGTGTGTATGCATGTATGTTGTACGTACGTACGTACGTATGTATGTATGTATGTTGTACGTACATATGTATGTTTGTTTGTATGTATGTACGAATGTATGTACGCATGTATGTGTAGAGGCGCAATGTCCCAGTGGTTAGGGCAGCGGACTCGTGGTCGAAGGTCGAAGGATCGCGGTTTCGATTCTCAGACAACAATGTATGTATGTATGTATGTATGTATGTATGTATGTATGTATGTATAACTCCCGCTGGTCTTCCAGCACGCCAGACAAGAATCCGGAATTTATTGGCGTCCGTTCTACTGCTAAATTATCGTTAAACCTGCACAAGGTTTTTTCGTCCTCTTGATAGGTCTTGTTTTTAGTCCTGTTCGGTTCCTAGCATCCCTCCTTACCGTATACGAGGGGGATTGCACTGGGCATTCCGGGAATCTTTGATTGTGATTCCAACTTCCCGAATCTCTGACGAGATATCTTGGCTTGGTTTGTCTCTCGATCACATCAATACTGTGGAGGGTGCCTGCGAGAGTTTGTACAAGTCTTATTGACCCTAAACCTTTGCACACATTGCCAGTGATGGTCATAATCGTCTACATACATGTATACATACATGCTGACAGACAGACAGACAGACAGACAGACAGACAGACAGACAGACATATTTGTATATAAGCATATGTTTGTATGTATGTATGATGTATATATGAATGTATATATGTGTGTATGTAAGTACGTATGCAAGCTTTCATTTATGTACCTATGCATAACACAAGATATAACGTGATATGCAATCTGTAACTAGCTACTTAAAGTGTCGTTAGAGCATCGAATACAATATCGTCACGCAATTAACTCCATGCACACGGAGTTCAAATCCCACAAAGATTAGCTGTACACTTTGATCTACCGAGACAAAATATTAAGTACCGGTCAAGTACTGGATTCTTCTCAGTGGTGTTGTCCCTCTCTGAAAAGCTAAGTTGTGTCGTAAGCAATACTCTGACAATCCAAACACAGTCACTTTCACCAGGAATGAAGTAGGATTCAGCGAGACGCAACAAGTAAAAGAGTAAAGAGAGTGTATTGCAGCCTGAAAAAGGTAATTGCAGCCTGAAAAAGGCGTCAGTGCTACAGCATGACTATATTTCAAACATTGATAAAAAGTAAACTATAATGAAAGACGCTTCAAGTATACAACTGGTGCAAGTAGATATAGGAGTCGAAAGACGCGAACAAAATAACGAGATGTAAACAGAAAATTAGCATAAATTATGAATTTGTCAGTATATACCTTAGTTATATGTATTTCCATGCCGCTTGACATAATTTAGTGAGCCAAAAGTAATCTAAGTTAACTGAACCCGTCATATGAACAAAATCCTTTGCGTTGATTGTAAATGTTATGAATATATGCGCTGATGATTGAGTGAAAACTCGAGACCTGGTTTGGTTTTGGTATTTCTTTTCAGTGAAGTATATATATTGATACTAATATTTAGATAGTGTTTAGTTTTTTCGTCAGTATGAGTTACGCTGATTAGGCACTTTCACCTGAGAGAGAAAAAATTCTCATCACTGCCTTCTGAATAAAAAGAAAAATACCGAAACATGTCGCTACGTGTTGGCTAACATACTTAAGATAGTGTGCCAAATACATTGTTAAATGAGTTCATAATATATTCGTCATGGGAATTACAATAATGAGTGAGCGAGCAGTATGGAATTTCTGTAAATAGGACAAATCTTAACTTCGCTACTTAAGAGTACACTGGCTATGTCCATAAACCTCAACAATCCCGCGGTTCAAGTCATCAAAGATTCTTCTTCTGAAAGAAGAGATGCAATGGCATGTACTGACATCACAGAGGCCACAGTTAAATTATCATATGGAATGAGATGCAGATTAAACCAAGTTTATGTGATTGAAGGATATTGGAGTGGGCTCTACTGTCAACAGAGGGGGTCACAATTGTAATTAAAGGTGAAGGGGGCGATACAGACATCACAGTGTCCACAATGGAAGGAGGCTATATCATGGGATGTACAATTATCAAAAAGGTCACAAATGATGGGGTCAAATCCCAACCTGTACAGTCCACAATTGATGCGCATCACTGAAATCGATGTAAGCAGTTTAAATACTTCATATTCTCATTACAATTTATATAGTATAGTTGTTGTTTAATCCTATTTCAACTTAATTTAACATACCTATGACCCAAAACTCTTCAGCGTGTAGCGTTTCATCTTTCTTTAATGTTCTTTTAATTATTCACAGAGTAGTAAGTGAAGATTTAAAGTGATTTGGTTGCTATTTCTAGCTAGTCAAGTGATCACAAACATGATGCCATTCTATAGTAAGTTAAGAGATAGACCATGTCTCACAGAGCAGACTTGTATTTGACTAATGATATTTCATTCTTATTCATCCACTTTTATTTCAGAAAAGATAATATCATTACTTCATTATTTAGATGAGATTTGGCTGAAATTTGCTATTTCAAGCAGGTTTAGCCATCAATTTCGTCTCCAATCCTGCTAATCTGTTGAGCATATCCACGACACAAACGTTCATTTAATGTCAGCCATGTAATTATTATCATTATTATTATTAAGGAGGCTACCTGGCAGAATCATTAGCACGCCGAGCAAAGTACTTTTCGGCATTTCGTCCGTCATTACGTTCTGAGTTCAAAATTCCACCGAAGCCGACTTTGCTCTTCATGCTTTCGATCGATAAAATAATTACCAGTTGGGTACTGGGGTCGATGTAATCGACTTAACCCCACACCCAAAATTTCGGGCCTATAATATAAAGGATTATTATTATTATTATTATTATTATTATTGTTGTTGTTGTTGTTGTTATTGTTGTTGATGTCGTTTATGTTGTTATTGTTGTTGTTGTTGTTATTATTATTATTATTATTGTTGTTGTTGTTGTTGCTGTTGTTGTTGTTGCTGTTGTTGTTGTTGTTATTGTTGTTGTTGTTGTTGTTGAGTGAGAGAGTAGTGCATGCCATCAAAGTGACACTGGGGTAAAATATACGAAGCCCAGTATACCCATCAGGACTACCCGTCTGATAAGGGTGCACCAGGCACATGCATCCCTACCATATGTGCGCGACATGGTGATCTTATATAAAGATAAACAGTGCATGATCTTGCAGGTGGAGCCCAATTTGAATTTTCTTGAGGTCGAGTAGCCCATCCCGCTCAAAGGGTCCCTGAATAAGAGTTGTTTAAGGATGTTGAACGAAACACCTGTTTCCAGAGTTGTATTATTCAAACCCCAAAGAATTCCTCTCAATACATGATAATGATGATCCCCTACTATTTCTGATCGTGACCAGTGATGTACGTATCGTCAGCCACTAAGGGACATGCTCATCTAGTTAAGGTCAAACAACTGACAAGCAAATCTTTGGTATTGAGCAGAATATTCACTGCAGCCCAATATTATTATTATTATTATTATTATTATTATTATTATTATTAGTAGTAGTAGTAGTAGTAGTAGTAGTAGTAGTAGTAGTAGTAGTAGTAGTAGTAGTATGGTTTCACACCTGGATACCACGTTGGAATCATTGCTGGTGAGTTTTCTCTAATTTTGCTTGTATTTTGCCGTTTTCGGCCGCTGATATTGTAATTATTGTTTGGCGGTTGTATCCAAGTATCTTCTGAAAGATTTTCACTCCATTTCAATTTCGAATTTGTGATCTGAATAGCCAACGATCTGAAAATATGGGCAACTTGTGCTAAACCTATCTGCTAGCCTAATAATAAGCCTTTCTAAGTATGACCTGGAAAGCCCGTTCCCAAAACTTTCTTGGACATATATTTCAATCTCTCCTTTTTCACAACATGGCCAGCAGCTGTCTAAATAGAGGAATGGGTGTAGGAGAAAATGTATCTACTTCCTTGTATTCAATCGACCCTATGCACAGTAATCAACCAAGCGTATCGATCGCCACTCCCTTTGACTTTTGCAAGGAATCTACAGACAATAGCACCACCAACATCAACAACATCGCCAACAGCCAAGACAAGACCACTAGTACCAGCATGAGACGTGACAACTTCAGCAACAACAATAACGGCATCGGCAAGAACAACATCGACAATAATAACAGTTGTAACGAAACCAGTAGCAACACCAACGATAATATTATAACTATCAGCAGCAGCAATAGCATCAATAAAAGTGCTGACTTCTACAACAATATGAATAGTAATGCTATTTACGAAGACAATAACGAGAATACACATCAGAAAGAAAAAAAATTCCTTCACAAATATAATAAATACATGGGATCACTCATTCCTTGCAAGGGAAACCGGAAGCAGTTGAAAAATATCAGAAAGATATCATTTAACCTGGTGTCATGGCTTTCCCAGAAGAGGAAAGGTTTTCCACCCAAAAGAGAACGATAATTTATAAATGCATTAATCGCAGAGAGAGAAAGCTGCTATATCCTTCCCCAGCTGAAATAGAATACTGCCTGGAGGAGGTGTAGCCTTGTACGCTCCGATTCCAAATAGATGAGCGCAGTGGTTCGACAGCATTTCGCCGACCTGTTTTCGAGGAGAGGCATTCTTGACACAGCGGGCTTTAAGGCTTACCTCGAGGGTATGCCGCGCCTATCTTACAATGATATCAAGTGCTGCAAAAAGCTGATTTCAGTGGAGGGAGTGTAAAATGTACTGTTCCTCTCCCTTCTTTTATATATTGTAGCTTTAGAACCCCTGCTGCGAAGGATGGAGAATTTCAGGCATAGAAACTATCGACACTATACTGAAAGAATATCAAGGATGCACGGGAGCACTCATAAACCAGGACAAGTCAGTAGGTCTATAACTGGGATCTTGGAGAAGCAAGTCAACTAGTTGCGATTTCTGTCGCTGGACGGAGTGTCCAGCGGAAGTGCTTGGGTCTCCAGATATATAGGAACTGGTAAGAGGTGATAACTAGAGTAGCCAAGCTCACCCAGAAATCGGCAGTGAGGAAGCCGCCTCTGAAAGGCCGCATGGAAGTAGCGAATGCATATATCGCCTCGGCAGTGTACTGCCGCCTAGGAATCGCGCCTTGTCCTAAGAAAACTCTGAGCAGATTGGAGCTCTTGCTTTTCCGATTCTTATGGAAGGGTCTGGTTCCGCATGTCAGAAAATTCATTTGCTGTCAACACCCACACCGTGGTGGTCTTGGGATGCAATCCTTAATGACACTACGCCACGCTTTGAGGTTGTCGCGCCTACAGAAATATAAGAATCACTACGATGATGTGGACGACGACGGTGAAAATAAGGATGAACTGGTGTGGCGTCTTTCATGTGACACATCTTTCAGGAATTCATCTCATTGACAGAGCTGCAGCCATGGGTCTAACGTAGGCCAAGGTTGGGAGTTTGGCATCTAGAATGTTGCCTGGCGCTCACTGCATTGTACCAGCTGCCTAAAACCCTTAGCGGGAAAGCAACCCAATATTTCTCTAGGGGTATAGTTGAGGGTACGAATGATGATGGCCTAGGACTGAATCTAGGCATAGAGGAGAACAGTCTAAGTAGTCGCTTCCAGGAGACCTTCATTTCGAAGATCATGGACAATTTCCAAAAGTTTTTAGCTTGGTAGTGCTGCAGATAGGCATTGCCCGTTCGAAACAAACTCTTCAGACATGGAAGTGCCAATCGCCAAACCTGCCGGAGATGCTTTCAGGGAAACGAAACCGTCCTGCATGCAATAATTTATGTCCATGAATTAGAGAGTTATGGGATTGTATGGTGCAGCTGTTGTCGCGTATAAAACGAATTGAGCTGTCTGCTGAGTGTACAGTGAAGATCGACGCACCATCTTCCCTGGTTTTTCTGGTCTTTCTCTCTGCCTGGTGGCTGTGGCAAAAGAGGCTGTGTGATGGACCCATCTGAAAGGTTTGAAGACAGACACACTCCTTTCTGATCAAGCCCTCATCAATTTCTTCAAATATCATTTGAACAGGAAAGTGAGGGTAGAGAAGGAGGTGCAGTCTTTTAGTGTGTTTATCAAAAGGAGCTTTTCAGTGGCAAGACCGGTGAGACTGAATGGATCTACTCTGAACATGCTTTTTTAAGCAAGAGGAAAGAAACTGGAAGAGGGTACTTCTCCGTGCCTTAGAGATGGCAGAATAATCCGGGATTTTTGTGTGGAGCTTACTCCGGATTACCATAAGTGGACCTCTCCGCTATTGGGGATTCTATTTATTTATTTATATTATTACTACTGTGAGAGCTGGCAAAATGTTAGCTCGCTGGGAAAAAATGCTCAGCGGCATTTCGTCTGTCCTTACTTTCTGAGTTCAAATTTCCCTAAGGTCAACTTTATCTTTCATCTTTCCGGGGTCGATAAAATATGTTCCTCTCGAACACTAGAGTCGATGTATTCGACTAGCCTCCTCCCTCAAAATTTCAGGCCTTGTGCCTTTAGTAGAAATGATTATTATTATTATTATTATTATTATTATTATTATTGATAAGGCGGTGAGTAGGCGAGATGGTGAGCAGCATTTCGTTCCTATTTTATTTTCTGATCTTAAATTCCGCCGACATCGACTTTACCTTTCATTATTTCAGGATCGATAAGATAAGCGCCAGTCGAGGACTGGGGTCGATGTAATCGACTTACCCCTCCCCCTAACTTGCAGGTTTTGTGCCAAAATTTAAAACCATTAAACTATTATTATTTTTGTCGTAAATTTTTAATTCTTTTTTTTTTGTAACGTGTAGTTTTTCCGTTATGTGAATTATAATTTCTCATTTAAAAGAATTTTATCTATTTATTTTATATACTTCTTCATTTATTTAAACATTTGAATGAAACTAGTCCCCAAACTCACGTACTAGACTGGGGGACAGATTTCGTGACAGAATCACACGTGTGGACAATAAAACTACTTCATTTTATAAACTGTATTAGAATTAGTAGAGTTCTTTCTTATATTTTTGTCTACTTCAGTTATTATATAATTCTGTATTCTTTTGTTCTCTAAGACACTCTTTCACTCACAGATGTTAACCTATTGGCTACATTGCTAATACAAACACGTTTATAGACTAAGTGAAGCTACGAACTGAAGTAGAAGCCTTACTGCAATCACCCAACTTGCTAGAAATAGCAGTCAAATATTTCTCAAATCACACACTGCTATGTTAAGATGAAAAGAACGAAGGACATATGGTTAGGATAAACTATGTCTGGAATGACAGGATGGTCACTGCTGGAATGTTTCCTATTAGAGTTGATCTAGAGCTAAACAACATCAACAAGTATGAGTAAGCATTGTTGTTGTTGTTGTTTGGCAGAGCAACAATCCTGATCTGACCCATTAATCCATTGATCCAATGTCGTTTCTTCCGTGACCATTCCGTTTTACTTTTTATGTGAGTGTGCGTATCAATGTGTTTTGCGTTTCTGTGTGTTTGTGCGTGCATACACATGTATGTGTGTAGTGTCCGTGTATTTGAGTGTCGAATCTATTCTACGTTTAAATAGTTACGAAGATGAAAGGGTAATAAAATAGAGTAACTCAGTGTTGGACGATAAATGTTCTTCAGACAACACACTTGATCCGTCACCCAATTAAACACCATCGACCACCACTGGACTTTTGGATACAATTAACGAAGGCCACACTTTTAAAGGCTCGATATCTTAATATGATAGTGTCTACAATAGCATTCTGTCTGTTGTAGATTGTTGCTCCCGGTGTTCAAGGCCCTGCTGAGGACAAATAAACACCACCCTCCCTCCTCTAAAAAACGCCATTCACGTGACGCTTGCAAGTTCGCTTTGCAACCACTTACCTATATGTCTTATATATACGTTTTATGTTGCAGGAGCAACATAAAACGTATGTGTCGTATGTATAATCATGTATATATATATATATATATATATATATATATATATATATATATATATATATATATATACATATATATATGCCAGACACGCACAAACATGCACATACACGCACACTTGCACACATGTATATGTATATGTACATAATATATATATATATATATATATATATATATATAGATAGATAGATAGATACGAACTTGCGCATGCCTTATATAAACAAATACACATACACACACGCAAACACTCATATATACATTTATATATCATACTTAATAATGACAGTATGTGTGATTTTATCTGTACATATGCATCTGTCCTATGTTCCGTAACCTCATGGACTGACAAATGATGTTCGATAAAATATGCAGTCGACTGGAACAATTAGTGAAGTCGAAATGAGAGAGCAACCAGCTGAAGAATTTGCACAACGCGGCCCAAAGTCCCATAAGTTAAATCAGTAAAAAATAAGAATTGAATGTATACCCGCGGTCCCACTGAAACGTCTATATATCTTACAAGTATTACAACACATTTTTTAATATGGTTTGTGTTATTATTTTGAAATTCACGAAATCTACAAAAATATTTCCCGCCAACAATATATGTATATTTAAAATGCGATGACATACTTCTATTTTACGACTAATGTTATTGGGTTTATATATATATATATATATATATATATATATATATATATATATATATATATGTATGTATGTATGTATGTATGTAGTATGTATGTATGTATGTATGTATGTATGTATGTATATATGAATGGATGGATGGATGGATTGATTGATGGAGGTTTGTGAGCTTGCAGCCTTGTTTATTATATTTTACCATCGTGTTTTAGGTTATAATGTTGTTAATAATATTCTTTTCCTCGTATAGGAGCAAATGTAATGGACAAGTTTCTAACAAAAACTTTCTTCTAGAGGATGCCGACATCCATATTTTTTACTCAGTTGTTTTGTACATTTAGGCACATGCTTCTCATTTATCAGAATACATTAACACAAGGTACTTCTACCGATAAGAAAGGGGTACTAATAGCTCAATGGGACAAGCATTGAGTGTAATATTGCTTCACTGACACATCTGTGAACGTGCTGCTGATACGCACACACATGCTCTGATCACATCTCACAGAAAGCCAGAACACTGAACAACAAAGTTAACTCATCTGTATATTTCATTCTTTCTCGCACTTAAAAAAACCACTTCCTATCACAGCTACAACGGTCTCTGTCCTTCGGAGCTTATTAGGTGGATATCATCTTCACGTTACGTGCTACATGAGACGCACCATGAGCAGAGTCGAGATTCTACGCTTCTCACATATAGAGCGTCTCAAACCGCTCTGTGAGTAAGGCGGATCTGCATAAATAACTACACGCAATCTCTGAGAGTCAACACCCAGAAATATTCTTCACACTAATGTTCTACCTGAAGACATTTGACTTTCTAATGTTCAAGGTGAATATTACCCACATCAATCTTTCCGGCTTTGAAAGGTGTACAGAGTTCATGGCCGCTTCTCATGACTAGATCATAAAAAATATTATTTTATAGGTTTTGATACTAGATTATTCTTTACGATATCACTTCAGTCATATTTCCAATGCAAATAGCGGTGTCTAGACTAGACGTCAGTGAAACTACTTTATTTTATGACTATAAATATTATATTATACTGTTTATATATTTTTCTCACAAACCTAATTATTGCATTACACATTTCTCTGAAGTTTATTTTGTTTCAATAATATAACCTCACTCTCAGACATAGTAAATGGTTGGACAACTTCATCTTTCATGATATCAGTTATTACATAATGGCAGTTTCACATAGTTTCGCGTTCTTGAGTTAACACCTAGTACTTTCAACGATTATTAAACAGAAACTCTTTTGTTGCCAAACAAAATTCAGTGACCTCTTTCAAAGAGTTACAGAAAATTGTTGCAAAAGTTAATTAGTTTTTTATGCCAGCAGACAAAAATAAGGGTTCCAAGGAACACGGATTTTAGAACATATATGCATGTGTGTGTAATTGTGAGTATGTATGTCTGTACGTGCGTATATATATTAAGTATTTATACATATATATGTATTTCTATACCCGGGTCTGAGTAAATATCGGTGGAGGGATTACGTATACATTCTTACTGGCTTCTGTACTCGCTAAAATGGATTTATGATTTGTTTCAACTTTGTCTTCGTTTATATTCCCAAGAGAAGGAGTCGAGTGCCCAAAATGTCAATAGACTGCAATGGGTGACATTTATTTCAAATACAATGTGTATCTTTGCATTGTTGACGGTTTCTTTTATCCAATCACTCACTTATGCATACCGAAATGGCTTCGAAATGTTCCCGAACTAGTTATGTCTGATTAAAAATAACTTGGTTTTAACTAAGTTTTAACATCATGTCCTTAGAAATAGTCACCTTGTGTAACAATACACCGGTACCTGCGTTCCTGCCACTTTTGGAATCTGGCTTGGAAGTCATTCTCGTAAGCGAGTCGTGGTCCTTCTGCGGTTCGTGACAACGGTGTTAAAACGCTGACTTTTGAACTGTACTTTCATCTTAGGGAAAAGATGGAAGTCCGCATGTGCTAAATCTTGTGAATAGATCTGGTGCAGTAATACATACAAACCTATATATTTATAAACACCTTGCCTGTTTCAGTCATTAAACTTCGGTCATTCTGGGACACCACTGCCGTGGAGAGTTTTTAGTTGAATAGATCGACAATAGTATTTATTTTTAAGCCTGGTGCTCATTCTATTTGGGAGAGGGCATTGCAGAATCGCTAAATTAGAGAGTCAAAGACAAACCAAGACACTGGTTGTCAAGCGGTGGTAGGATACAAAGGCCACACATAAAGACACACATACATACATACATACATACATACATACATACATACATACATACATACATAATACATACATACATACATACATGCATACATATAATATATATATATCTTAAAGCTGTAAAAACCTCACAAAATTGTTACTCAGTGCTTCACGTTTCCATTCATCACACAGCTGTGATCAAGACTGTCCGACAAATGGAAATAACTTCCCGAAGAACGGATGCGTGAAACTCTGAGTAACAATTTTGTGATATTTTTGCAGCTTTAAGGGAAAAAAAGCAACTTATACTCCTACTTTCGGCATTCGAATACTATTTTTTCTACCTATTTATATTCGGCGGGCTTCATTTGGTGTCATCTACTCACAAGGTTTTAGTAAATGTTGCAGTAGAAGATACTTGTCTAAGGTGCCATGCCGTGGAATCTGAACCTGAAGCCATGTGATTGGGAAGCAAACTTCTTACTACATAACCATCTTCCAGCACGAATTGAGGAGAGCACTGAGACTTTCCGCGTATCAGATAATTTAACCAATTTTTTGCTGCATATGGAATTTTCATAAATGGAACTTTCCCATATAAACAGTTTTACCACTCTTAGGAATTTCTTCTATTCAGAGGGCATCATTTATCATTTTTCAAATATAAACCCGTTTATTTACTAGGTGAGTTCAGCTCCTTATTATCCCCCTACCGAAATTCGGGCATGCATCAATGACAAATTTCATCATTTGTATTACTATGTGAGACGGTTACTGATTTGTAACTCGTCAACGTCACGTATAACGATTTGTACGTATTGCGCTCGAAATGAATGTAAATATATTTACATATTGCAAATTGCAATATAATTTTCGCTAATACGGAGGGTATATGTAGGATTTCATAACATTATAACAATCTACCTTGTTAAGTATTTATTGGTTTATATAAGTCCATCAAGATATTAAATTTGATTTCGATATGAATTTGATGTTGAGCCCATTTCTGTTAGGCGAAATGCATTCAAGAATAAATGATTTCGCAGCTTCCAATTTACGAGATATAAACGTATCAAAGAATAATTGCAATATTTCTCCGATTATGATTTTAGAATCATCTCTCGTCACATGAACCTAGGGTCACATAAGATTGATGTAAATTGACAACATCTTTAAGCGAGGAAATTCTTCCAATTTTACAATGGCATTTTTCCGAAAGAAAGTTCATGCAGGCACGTAATTAATTATAACCGACTCCTTTGCATGACTCTCAGACCAGATTAATTTTTGTACATCATTTCTATCACCTTTCTCACATGATAAGACTACACCAAATCTCATCTATGACGGTCTGCTCCTATTCTCATTATTTCGCTCTCTAAATTTCTTGCCGATGTGTATGTGCGCGCATTTATAAATGGGCCCCCATATACACACACACTTACACACACACACATACACATATATATATATGTATGTATATATATATATGTATTTATGTATGTATATATATACATATGTATATATGTATATATATATATACTCGTATATATACATGTATTATATATATATATATATATATATATATTATATATATATATATATATATATAATATATATATATATATATATATATCAATATGGATAAGATCGTTATTTAAATACAGATCTTATCGGTAGCCAGCATAGGAATAAAAACCTTCAAATGTAATAATTATTAGTAAAATTATAATTTAGGGTATCTAAGAGATATTATAACGCTGGAAATAGCAGCCAAAACTTTTAAAGTGGCTTTAGAGTCAAATTTTGTCTGCTATTTCCAGCGCGGTGGTATCTTTTAGATACCCTAAATTATAATTTTAATAATAATTACATATATATATATGTATGTATATGTATGTATATATATATATACATATATATATATGTATACCTACATAGGTTTATACATAGACACAAACGCGCGCGCGGGCAGGTATGGACACAAAAAATATATGGTGCGTAGGCTTGGCTTATACTACGCAGCCGTTGCGTATAATGCGCAGGCGTGGTTCATAGAACAGAGCTGTGATTGTGTGGCAAGAAGCTGTTTCCCAACCACATGGTGCCGTGTTCAGTTCCACTGAGTGGCACCTTTATTCTCTTCTAATATAGCCACGGGCCGACCGAAGCCTCAGTGGATTTGGTAAACGGAAACTAAGAGAAACCCTTCGTACACATATATACATGTATATATTTATGAGTGTGTATGTGTGAGTGTATGTGTGTGTTTGTGTGTGTGTGTTTGTCCAACGCCATCGCTTGACAAACGATGTTGGTGTAATTACGTCCACGTAACATAGCGGTTCGTCAAAAGGCAGTACCCCAAAATGGTCGCAGTCAAACGACTGGAACATGTAAAAGAATAACAGAATATATATATATATATAATAAATCTCCGAACGAGATGTAAACAGTAACCGCTCGACAACGTAAAGTGTACTAGCCATCTGAATGTGGCTAGCCACTGGGGGTGGGTGTTACTGAAGCTTATAGCCCCAGGAGATCATCGTCTCCAGCTGGCTTTAGACACACTTTCTGTGCCCTTCTGATATTCGCAAAGGAAGGTCATCCCCTCTCGAAAACCTAAGTAATACATACGGACTATAGTTTCGAGGTACTTGCCTCTCGTCAACGTACGGTAATCACCGATTTTCGATTGAAGTGACCTGTTTGCGAATATCAGAAGGGCACAGAAAGTGTGTCTAAAGCCAGCTGGAGACGATGATCTCCTGGGGCTATAAGCTTCAGTAACACCCAACCCCAGTGGCTAGCCACATTCAGATAGCTAGTACACTTTACGTCGTATATATATATATATATATATATATATATATATATATATATATATATATATATATATATATGCAGATTTCGGTAAATATATTGTTGTCTAAGTTACGCAAAAATGAAAATTGCACTGACATCTCATTTTAACAGATACACCTACCAAAATTACACAAATATCTTGAAATACTATAGAGTAAATTTATAAAATAAAATCGCCATTGGCTTCAATCATGGCCTCCAGACAACTTCGGAATCTCCAGGAACTCTTCTGGAAG
>NC_043014.1:18816072-18873572 GCF_006345805.1 Octopus sinensis | reverse complement strand
AAATTTATTATTCTTATACAAGAATGGTGTTGACAGGGACTTCGAAGTTTCGGTCAGCTAAGACATAGTTCGACAATGGATTAACTGGGCGAATTTTCGAATTCAATGTCAGCAACATTCTTGCATTAGAATAATGTATAATATTTATCTCTAACAAGATGGATAACTTTTTTGTTGATCTTACCACTGAGCCATATATATATATATTATATATATATGGCTCAGTGGTTAGAGCGTCGAGCTTACGATCGTGAGGTTGTGAGCTCGAATCCGGACCGGGCTGCGTGTTGTGTTCTTGAGCAAGACACTTTATTTCACGTTGCTCCAGTTCACTCAGCTGTAGGAATGAGTTGCGACGTCACAGGTGCCAAGCTGTATCGACCTTTGTCTTTCCTTGGATAACACTGGTGGCGTGGAGAGGGGAGGCCGGTATGCATGGGCGACTACTGGTCTTCCATAAAACAACCTTGCCCAGACTTGTGCCTCAGAGGGTAACTCTCTAGGTGCAAACCCATGGTCACTCATGACCGAAGGGGGTCTTTACCCTTTATATATATATATATATCAATGTTTGTTTTTATGATCATTTATAATAAAAACAATTTTTCATGAATCTGATGGTAGAGAATAAATTTATTATTCTTATACAAGAATGGTGTTGACAGGGACTTCGAAGTTTCGGTCAGCTAAGACATAGTTCGACAATGGATTAACTGGGCGAATTTTCGAATTCAATGTCAGCAACATTCTTGCATTAGAATAATGTATAATATTTATCTCTAACAAGATGGATAACTTTTTTGTTGATCTTACCACTGAGCCATATATATATATATATATATATATGGCTCAGTGGTTAGAGCGTCGAGCTTACGATCGTGAGGTTGTGAGCTCGAATCCCGGACCGGGCTGCGTGTTGTGTTCTTGAGCAAGACACTTTATTTCACGTTGCTCCAGTTCACTCAGCTGTAGGAATGAGTTGCGACGTCACAGGTGCCAAGCTGTATCGACCTTTGTCTTTCCCTTGGATAACACTGGTGGCGTGGAGAGGGGAGGCCGGTATGCATGGGCGACTACTGGTCTTCCATAAAACAACCTTGCCCAGACTTGTGCCTCAGAGGGTAACTCTCTAGGTGCAAACCCATGGTCACTCATGACCGAAGGGGGTCTTTACCCTTTATATATATATATATATGTATGTATATATATATATACATATATGTGTGTGTGTGTATGTATGCATATTCTTTTATTCTTTTATTTGTTGCAGTCATTTTGACTGTGGCCATGCTGGAGCAGGGCCTTCTTTCAATGGAAGAAATCGACCCCGGGACTTATTCTTTGTAAACCTGGTACTTATTCTGTCAGCCTTTTAGGCCGAACTGCTATGTTACGGGGATGGAATCACACCAACATCGATTGCCAAGTGATGGTGGGGATGGTGGACAAATACACACACATACACATCTTATATATATATATATATATATATATATATGCGTTAAAAGGAGAAGGAATGACGAGTGAAAATTCTGTAAATAATAAAAATTATAAGCTTAAAGCTTATTAGTGATCATACCAGCTACACTCAATAGTAGCTAGGTTCACATAGAGAACCTGGAAAAACACCAAGCCGATAATGTAAATGAACGTTGTACTGTACGGAATTTGCGTCTTCAACACGTTACGGTAGTTACAGGGTTTTTAAATCAAACTAAGTCAAACACTAGAATGGGAGAAAGCGCCAATGATCTAAGTGATATGATATATAAATAAAAAATGTAATATATAAATATTACGGAGATGTACTCGCATAGCAAGTAATTTGATCTGAGATCGTGTGCTGAAACGAAAACAATTGCAGCGTGGAAGGTGTTTATAAGCCATTTAAGAAACACACAAAAGCCGTTCGATTCACTTCAACATTTAAGTTTAATTTGTCAAAATATTTTCGTCGCTAGAATCCGCGACCTGTTCACTGACAAAGTCCGTGCTGCATCTAAGAAAGTAACAGTTAGTTCGTCATATATATGTACGTATGTATGTGTGTATGTATGCATACATGTGTGTATGTATGTACGTATGCATGTACGCACATACGCCTGTGTATGCATGTATGTATGTATGTATGTATGTATGTAGTATGTATGTATGTATGTATGTATGTATGTATGTATGTATATATGTATGTGTGTGTATATGCACGCACATACACTCTATAAAACATAAAGCTATAAACCTGTAGCGATGGATGGATGTAGAGTGACCACTCATCACAAAGCTATCAAATTTCAACTTCCTACGGCCGAAGCTAGAAAGTGATTTATGACGCTTACTCCCAAAACTATACCCTAAAATCTATTATCAGATTTTTATCTCTATATCACAGAACTATTGTTTTACTATTGTGCGTATGTATGTATGTATGTATGTATGTATGTATGTATGTATGTATGTATGTATGTATGTATGTATGTATGTACATACGTACGCATGTGCGTATGTATGTATACGCGCTCGTGTGCATGTGCCCATGTATGTGTGTGCGTATGTACGTGTGTATGCCCATACGTAGGTATGTATGTATGTTTGTATTCATGTATTACGTATGTATGTGAGTGTCTAGGAGAATGGGCAGATGTGTCTGTGAGAGTGTGTACATGTGTATGTGTATGTGAACGTATGTCCGTGTACTGGCATGTGTCCGTCCAAGTTGTGTACATGACTATTACTTTGCTGAAGGTTGTATACATATTTACATATATGTTTGTATAGACGCACACACACATATATATATGTGTGGGTGTGTGTTTGTTCCTCTCATCATCGTCTAACCGTGAATGGATACAACGCCTAGGTGCAACTGTTCGTATCACACAACGTCTGCTCATACCGTTGTATATAACTGCACATACGCGTTGCAACCCGTATGTAAGGACTACAGGTAAAAGGGAGAGAGAGAGAGAGAGGGGTGGTTATAGAATAGTCCTTCTGAATGGGATCTGGGTGTTATTCCATTCGGACTTTCGGTTGAGAGTAGGTTTGTATTCTTGTATACAAACAGCTTCTGTGACCTGTCTCAACATTGCATCGGTGGGGTGTGTTGATAGGATGTTCAACTTAAGCTCCCCTAAGGATCCCTTGTGGCAGTCTACAGCATGTTGGTAGAAGATGGAGTTTGGCTTCCTTTCAATGTAGTTGTCCAGGTGTTCTTTGAACCTATCATTGATGCTTCTAGAGGTCTCACCTATGTATGACTCTGGGTTAGTCGCGCAAGCTCCCTCCTGGCACTTAATCTGGTATACAGTGCCCTTGGTTTCACAATTTACATGTGGATTTGTCGAACATACTGCACAATTACTTTGACAGGTGATTCTATCAAATGGATATGATCTGCATAATGCCGATTTGATAGTCCTACCTGTCTTTTCTACAACTTTAACTTTTAGGCCCGTAGTGCGCAGGAATTTCTTGAATGCCTTACTTAGCTCGTTCTTAGGTGTGGCGTCAACGAACATCACTCCGTGAAATCTCCTGTTATCGTACCAAGTAATATATAAATATATAAATAAATATCTGTATATATAAATAAATATCTGTAAATATAAACCATCCGATCTTCTGAGTACCTCATTTCTTCTAATATATAATACCTGTACATCATCTCCAAACCTTCCAATATATATATATATATATATATATATATATATATAGATACATACATATACACACATGTGTGTTTACGTGTATGTACGTATACATACATGTATTTATATATATACATATATAAATATACATATGCAAATACACACTTATAACTATATTTATACATACGTATGCTTATATTACATAGACGTATATGAACATATATGAATATATCCCTAGATGCACACATTTACACACACATGCATATATTCATATATATATATACACATACACACATATATACACACACGCGTATATATATATATATATATATATATATATATATAAAAGCTAACCCCTCTTAATATATTGTTCTGTTATTGCATTACTGTATTATTGCAATGAAGCAAACTCTCTGCAGAGTGGGTAAATTCATTCCTTTGAAATGTAATCAATCGTATGGGGATTGTTAACGAACTTGCTAAATTTCTTGTAAAACGTAGATATAAGCAACGCTTTGAAAAGGGGTATGTGTGATTATCGATGGGTATGATCCCGTGCGCATGTGGATGTATGAACACATGTGTACGAATATATAAGATTACGTGTTTGTATGTGTGAGTTCAAATATTCAGGAAAAGTTTTCAACTACAATCGATTGTACAGTCGTCATATGTTGTTATGAACGCAATTTCAGTTAGTAAGAATAAGTATGGTATTCTGCCGGGATTTGTTTGCAATAAACAGCAGGAATACCAAGTAAGTAATTAGAATTCATAAAACCAACAATGATGAGAAAATACAAAAATACAAAAGGAAATATTTCGAGGTAAGGTCGCAGAGAACCATTCGAAAATGTATGTTTGTGTGTTGTGTATGTATACGTACAAGAATTAATATTCCTTCATGCATTAATACACATATGTATGATAAATATATATATATATATATAGTTAGTGGGTAGCGATTTTCTTCACTGCGTCAGGGAGTGACGACCCTGCCTGACACGAGTCCCGGCTCAACTGGCTACGGCTGACAGTACCCGGTATGGGCCCGTAACCAGGGTTATGGAAAGGAGACAACCTTCAAAGAAATCCGAAGCCCCGTAGGTGGTTTAGTATTCGACTCTTTACTCCTGCAACCAAGATGGTTCCAAACGTAATGCTCTGCATTCCTTTGGACTACTCGAGAGAGGAATGCTGACGATTAGGCTACCCAGGATTTTTATTACATCTAGCCGAGACCTACGCAGAACTGGAGAGGACATGAAATGTAAAACCCAGACTGGATTAGTTTGCCAACAACAATATATATATATACCGTGAACAATGAGCGAAATGTAGAGGCATTCGTAAATTGTAGGGAAGAACAATCTGGAAACAATCCATGACAATGCGTGAACACACAGATGAGGTGAATGGGGCTGTAAAAAATAGGTACAACACTTGAGATATGTCAATGGGTATTTGAGAGTTCAGTTCAGTGATAGTACAAATACATCGCTTATGGTGGGGAATATAATGAATACTGAATTTTCCTACCGACTTGAATTTTCCTACCAACATGTGCAATTTGATCGAACTCAGTCATGTAATAAAAATACTAGGTACACCTTTGCATTTCTTCCCTCTTTTCCACTCACGTAAGTGCTTTTAATGTCAAATATCATGATAATTATATATTGAATAATATTCAGAAGCATAGGAGACACTGACACTGCATTTCTCTGCAACGACGATAAAAATGAGAGAAAGTGAATCCCAGCAACTACGGCAAGAGTTGTATGTTAAATACAAGAAACCCACCATCCCTCATTATGAGTGTTTCAAATTACTTGAACACTTTGAAACCTTGCGAATCCACAGGATCAGATAACGTTTTGATGGTGGACTATTTAATATGCCCAAATTTCAGTCTCATCGATTTAAACGTATCCAGCGCATCACGAAGATTCAATATGCAAATAACTATTCTGTTTTCTGCCACACTGAATTCAGTTAACTTCCCCACTACATTTACTTGTTTCGGCCTTACAGGGAATATCAAGAAGACCAAAGTACTCGTCCAGCCTGCTCCGAAGACCAATCTTCTTGATTTCGTCATCTTCATTTGTGATACATCTCCCGATTAAGTTGATCACAAGTCTTATTCCTATCAGTTATATTTCGGAAATGGTTGACATTTAAAAATGGGATAAAGGGGTCTCCAAAGTAATGAGCGAACACCAAAAAAACACAACGATGATGGTTTATGAAGCTATGGACATCGCAACATTATTATATATTTCTGAAACATGGACAATATATTGTCTTGGCAACTAAGTATGCAGCATTTCTATACGAAAAAGCTCTGCACTATCTTAAATATAAGAACTACATATCTAACAATATTATTCTAAGAAAAGACATCAGGTGAAACAGAGACAACCATGAGCAAACACCAGCTACAATGATTGCAACATGTGGTTGGAATGAAAGGGATTTCCCTGTTAAAACTTCGTCAGTGAATTAATCAGTCGGAAAATACCAGAACCAAGCCGTCTCTGTCATTACAAAGACCAATTAAAATTAGTCCTCAAAGTAGTTGCAATTGAGACTTGGGAAACTGAAGATCAAAATCATTCCAACTGCTGTTGTTTTAGAAATCAGAACAGAAATAAAAGTTGAAGAAGATATGCAAGATGCAGTAAAAGTGGCCATATCCTCCTCTAAATATTCCTTGCTATCTGCGTTCGTATCTCTTTCGGATGAGGATTAACTTTGTCCATCACCTAACGCCTATTTTATGAAAGAATCAGTTGAGAGGAAATGGAAATTCACAGACAAGAGAAACAACCGACGACAACAATATATAATTATTTGAAAATATCATTTGTTTCTGTGTGTGTGTGTGTGTGGTGTGTGTGTGTGTGTGTGTGTGTGTGTGTGTGTGTGTGCGTATGTGTGTGTGTGCGTGCATGCTTGTATGTGAGTGGACTCGGGAAAAACTCTCCTTGTCTTCATTTCCTCCTGTTACCAAGGAAACTTAGGAGTTGAATCTTGCTGCAATACAGTGTAGTTGCAATGGAATCAGAGAAAGAGCGTATCTTCTTGAAATTCTCACGAAAAACTGGGGAGCTTAAAGCACTTTATCTTGAAGATTATGATCCAGTATTCATGTTTAATGTTATAATTCTCGAAACTAAAATTGAAAAGTTCGAAGTTTCAAAAAGCAAGGGGTTTTACACGGATGAGTCACATACTGGTAAATGCGAAGCTACGCCTAATTACTCTCGGCTTATAATAAAAACATCCGGGTAATGACTACTTTGTCGTTTAAATATAATTTAAAACTAAATTATCTATTTTACAGGATAAGATTTGAGAGAAATTTGACTGATATTTCTAGCCGGTTATATCACTACCCTTGTTAATTCGTATTAGGTCAAGTAGTGATGGTAATCTATTAATCGAGAAGATTAGGAACCCATTATATAATTGTTGAATTAACATATCGGAGGTGGGGATATTAATGGTCAGATGGCTACTGGTCTCATACTCCTCTTTGTTGTCAGTTAATCTTTGCAAGTCAGCCGGTATGTTCATCCATATTAGATTTATCGCGTCAGCAGACGTAAGTAGCTGAGTTGCAAAGAGTCAAAATTAAACTTCTCAGTGCCGTGTGATAGAATTAGAAACGTGATGTTATTCAATGTAGCTTTTTCAATAGATCTCTCCAGTTTACTCAAGTATATTATATAAATAGCCCTTCTATTAAACATTTACTGAAACATAGTCCCACCATCGATTACTTGTTCATTGTTGAATATGTGATGAGATACATCAATTGTCCTATTGTTGTAGCTTCCATAGACACTCTATCAAAATTATTTCTGAAAAGTTATATTATGTTAATGTTTCATCGCCTTCTTTACGCTATTTCTTTTTACATATTTTAATAGAGTTAACAGCCTCCTTTGGAAAGCACTTTGCTCTACATATTCTGCCCATCTACTCTAATAATAATATAATAATAATAATAACAACAACAACAACAACAACAACAACAACAACAACAACAATAATAACAACAACAACAACAACAACAACAATAATGATAATGATGATAATAATAATAAATAATCATAATAATAATAATAATGTCTTCAAATTTTGGCACAAGGCCAGCAAATCTAGTGGTTGTGGGATAGTTGATTCCAGTGACCTCAGTACTCTACTGGTACTACATTATATTGACCTCGATGAAATCGATTTTTTAAAATTAGCCAGGGACTATAGACAGAGGAATATTAGAAATACACATGGGAATATAATCGATTAATATTGATTGAAACATTTGACAGTCATTCTGTTTTATCAACTTCGAAATAGTAAAGGGAGAAATCAACTTTGGCTTGAAATGAACTCAGATATAAAGGGGTCAACAGAAATACTTGTAAACACCCTAGATAAACACTTTGCTTTTTGATTTCTGGTATAGGGTATGTAATTTTGCATCAGTAAATATATCAGAATTCAAAGGCAGAGTCAAGAACAATCAATTATATTGATATCTCTGACTGAAATCTTTGAACATTTTTACCGATATAGAACAAGTCTAATGATTGAATCCAGTAAAGAACTGAAGAACTAGAATAGATTAAAGTGATGTTACCCGCACAACAGTTTCATTACATGAATATTTCAACTGACATTGCCGATGTTTGTCAGAACAGCGTCAAAATCACGCTGTTCGCTTTACAGCATAGGACATCATACTGGATATATTGACTACTTAAGAGAAAACAAAATGCGATCGAAACCGTTTTGATGTTTATATTTACTCAGCGAGCGTTACGACGTGTTTTAGAAGTTAGAGATTCGACCGGCAGTAAGAGTTTACAGCAACAAAGCTACTGACAAGACCAATGTGGGAAAATAATTTTGATTTTCCGATTGAAGTTAATGTTTCCGGAGCACGACTAATGACATTCAGAAAACCATGAACACCAAATAATCTCATTGGAATCCTCTATAGTTTATTTGCCTTGAGCTAAAAACAGAAAAAGATTAGTTATTGCAAAATTATTAGTGTTTATTTAGTGTTAGATGGTCTTAATTGTTAAGAGAGCCTAAGGCAGAATCAATAGAGCGGTGGAAAGAATACCTTCTGGTATTTAGCTCTGTTATTTTTTATCCTGTGTTCAAATCTCACCGAGATATAATTTGTCTTTCGTCTGCTAGAGTCAATAAAATATTATCAAGTAAGTATTTGGATCGAATCAATTGATTATAACTATCTCCAAAGTTCGTTGCATTTGCACCAGTGTTAGAAAACAATTTTTTACGGGACTGAAAGTGGTGGATAATAGAATCAATGTGACAGGAAATCAATACCACATGTAGTTTATGATTATTATAGTAACAAGTCAGTTATGGAGTCGCTGTGTGGTCAATAAACCTAACAAATATGTCAAAGAAATCGACCTCAAATCTTTTTAAATGTAGACACATTGAATAATGTAATCCAGATTGCACTATTACCGGAAATAAGACAGAATTATTGTGGTTTCAAATAGTGTGATTACAGGTCCATTTATGGTGGAGGGCAAGCAGAATCGTTAGCAACTCTGATAAAATGCATAGCGACATTTGTCCCGGCTTTACGTCCTGAATCGAAATGCTGTAGAGGTTGCGTTCTTTTGGTGTTAGTGAAATAAGACCCATTTGAGCACTGGGATTGATGTAATCGACTAACCACTACCCAACAGATTTCAAGCATCGTGCGTATAATAAAAAAGACTACAAATACACTTTCCATGAGGTGGTATAAGCGAGGAATATTACTAGGAGAAACAATGAGAAGATACAGTCAGTTAAAATCGTCTGCTCTATTTGGTTGGTATTTCATTTTATCAACCACAATAGAACGGAAAGCAACGTCAGTCTATTTATATAGCGCCTACTAAAATTTAAGGATGAGCTCTATCCCCTTGGCCCTTAAGTTCGGCTACTTGGCGTGTATCTCCGAAACTTAAATCTAATTGGGTATCTCACTATTACATTTGACCAAATATACATATTTTTATCTTTTATTGAGGAGAGAAGACAGCAACAATGACGACTTTATGAGAGCGAAAACTGGAGGGTAAAAAGAGAGATATCGTCACACCGGAGACCTAAACCGATTGTCTGCATCAAAGTTTGCTGTGCTAGAGTCACCCAAGATGCCAGGTAGACAGGGTGACTGGGTATGTCTATTACCCAAGCAGAGCATGGCTGGATTTGAGCGTTGAACGAAAAGAGTCAGAATAAATAATTCATCCCACAATAAATATAAGGTATAAACTTTTGACGAAGGGAGCCAGCCCATTACATCAGACCCAGCACTCAAATGGTACTTATTCCAATCACACCAAAAAGATGAAAGGCAATGTCGACCCTTGGAAATCCACTTGTAGAATTCCGTAAAGTTTTCCAGAAAATTTCAAAAATTTCTTAAAATATTAAAAAAAAACTTCCCTCAAAGTCTTTCTTCAATGTTCCTACAGCTCCGATCAACTGCAGCATAAACATCGGTTGAGGGCACAGAGAGTTGGAACAAACACTGTGAGACACTATATCTAATATTCTAAAGAATGTGCCGGTTTGCCGCTTAAAATTGTATTTAACTCTCTATTATACCGGCACCTATTTCTTAGCTACACAATCCTTGCTTCTCACTAGTCTCAATGTATACTTGGATTTTGACAGTGGAAAGAAAGCAGTGATGGTGGCAAGACACGAACTACCGATCTTTAGGCTTTTAGTGTCAGGTACACTTGAATGTCTGATATATATCATCAAATTTATATGCGTATATGTAACATTTTTACAATAGAACCTGTATGTTATCTCATATAAATATTCTGACGTACACCATTATTGTCTATATACGTTGAATCAGTTCGCAGCATTATTGCTTTTCGAAAATGGTTAGACGTGTACAGATGAATAAAGAAAAACACCTGCACACGATACACAGACATTCATGCATGTGTAAATATGATGTGGTAAGATAGATAGGTAGTGAGGGAGAAAGGGAGAGAGAGAGAGTTCAAGAGAGATTGATAATGAGACATGCAGACAGACAGACATATAGATAGACTGACGGACGGACGGACGGATGGATAAACTGATAGACAGAAAAACACACAGACAGATAGATAGAGAAAAAAGAAAGAAAGAAAAGAAAGAGAAAGAAAAAGAGAGTGATGGAGGGAGCATTTCACTATATATTCTTTTAAGTATATATACACTGCCATAAATCAATATGTGTAGGTGTGTGTGTGCGTGCGTCATAACGAAAGTAGAATCAATGCCACAGGAAGAGAGGAAGAAATCGAAGACGAGGGAAAAAGAATAAAAGCTATAGAAACAAAGAAACAAAGCTACAAGAAGAGGGAAATGGTGAAGGAAAAATGTCGGAAAGGGAATAATTTTGAACGATATTTTTATTGTGTTGACAGGGCTACCCTAAATATATCAAAATCGTAAATAAAAACAAGGAAGTGATTTTGTAAGCTATAGTTGAAAAGAAAGTCATATTCTTTCTTAAGAATAAGAACTGTTTTGAAATTAACCAAAGCAAAACGCAACAATTCTAAAAGATATAGTAGTTAGATAGAAATTAATACCACCATTTTCGATCACAATTTCGTATATATCAATGGATAAATATTCAACACATGCAATAAGGATTTAGCCATAAATCCAAAACACTGAGGTTAAGATATATCTATCTATATATGTATATATATATATATATATATGCACATGTACACATATCTTTGACATAAAGGTCTAGAGTTTCCACTGGAATATTTATAAGACTACAAGAAACTGTAAAAAGAATGAAAAAGAACATTATATATATATCATATATATTATTTATATTATATATACATTATATATATTGGGATCCAGAGAGGAGTGGACAGCGTGCTGTGACCGACCAGTGGTGTCAAATGGACGACGCCCGACGGACTATGCGGTCAAGGTGATCAAGGTGATATATATATATATATATAGATATATATATATATATATATATATATATATATAATAAATTAATAAATAAATAAAATATATGCATATATACATACATATATGTACGTACCTACCTCTACATGTATATATACATGCATATATTGGGTACAGGACACCAAAAAAAAACGACGAACACAATGAGAAACGAAAACATAAACACAAAACCAAGGAAATGGACATTTTTTTAAACAACGAAAAAATAGAGTACAGGACATACAATACAAGGAAAATTCCCCTTCTTCAGTCGCCTTTGTTTCATCTACTACTAGGTCATATATATATATATATATATATATATATATATGTGTGTGTGTGTGTGTGTGTGTGTGTGTATGTATGTATGTATATATGTTTGTATGCATGTATGTATGTATGTATGTATGTATGTAAGTAATACGGTATTAGCTTTGATCTCCAGAATTTTCTGATTAGGATAATATGGTTTCACTTCATGGGTCTATAAAACTTCATGTTATTACATTCACTTACACTATTACGTAACATTTATGTCACAGCATGCATAGTTATAGCACCAGACGTGATTCATTCGAAACAACTGTAAAGATAGGTCTAATAGAGATTGCTTTTTCTTTATTTGTATTTTATGTAATTACATCCTTTACAGCTACTCTTTTTTATCAACCTCTTTTACCTGCACACATGCACACACATATATGCATATGTGTCCCAATAATCTTTTGTGTGTAAAAGAGTATAGAAACACTTGTGTGCAATAATATGTGATGTGACTCGGGTTGACTAACCCATTGTTGGAACTTCAGTCCTTATGTCTACGGTAAAAACAATCTTTATTGTAATTGTTCATTTATAACATAGGTTCAAAGCCTTTGCGATTTGTATTTCTCTATTCGATATCTCGAAAGAAAATGAAAGGTTAAACATAACCCGACAATTGAACGTGAAACGTTAGAGAAATATTTTAATAGTGCAAGCCATTTGCTTTTGTACATTACCAATTCAACCAATACATTTTATAACGGTTTCCATGACAAATTTTCGTTTCATCTTTACCGAATTTATGAAATATGTCATTTAAATACTTTTGATGAATCAACTATTCTCTTTAAAGAAATAGACGTCCATGTCAGTAAAAATTGATCTTATTGGAAACTTATAAAAATGTTTGAAGAGATATGATGCTGGAAGAAGTATTTCTGGAGTTTTGGGCAAAGAAATATATAAAATAGAGGAAGATAGGTAAAAGCTAACTAAGAAACTACAGCTGCGTGGGAGAGAAGTGTGAGGAGTTGGTCTAGATTGGAGTGTGTGAGGCTAGTGGCTATCAAAGAAGAACCAACTGTGTGTAACAGCATTTGATGTCCTAGTGGATACTAAGATATATATATATATATGTGTGTGTGTGTGTGTACGTCTGTTTGTGTGTGCGTCTGTGTGTGCGTGTATGTGTGTGAGTGTGTGTGTATGCATATATTTATATGCATATACATATGTATATATGTACATATATATATATATACATACTTATATATATATATAAATAATATATGTATATATACATATGCATACATATATATATATATCATATATATACATTTATATATATATATATATATATATATATATATATATATATATATATATATAGTATTTATGTGGGGAATTTTCGCATGGCCTTAGGTTTCAAGTTTTAGAATCTGTAAATGTTCCTTATTTAAAATGCTAGCTTAATCCTCCATGTTTACGGCTGTAGCCACAACCGTATGTAGACGATATCCTCTTCCACCATTCACGCCAGTACAGGAGATCGTAAAAGTTACATGTAGCTACCTCCCTAATGTAGGTTGATTGTTTTCAATTATAGTAAGAAATATAATGTTACTAACACACCACAACGATCATGTAGCTAGAAATCCACCAAAATCTATCATTTAAATACAAGAAACTCTGAAAAAGAACTAATCTCAAAAAACAACATCACAAACTAAGACAGACCCATAAAAACTTAGATATGACATTCCGAAATGCGATCGAATACTCGCATATACAGAATTTGGTTTCATCGAGAGAGATATGAATAAAAGAAGTGTTATATCTTTGCCACAAATGTTATGGGGCCTAAGAAATAGGAATGTAGAAATTCATGCAAAAAGACTAGAGTATTGTAGCCAGGGCAGAGAATTATAAGTAACGAGGCAAGGGGTGCATCATTTAACAGCGAAAATCTAGAAATTCAAGGAAGAAACTTTCGCGCTCTGGTTACATACACAGCTGAATAACTTCTATAATTTTAAGCATAACATAAGTTTGAAAGACACACCCCACCCAACCATCTATAATAATTTAATGCATATTTCATTCATTCCCTAAAACCATCTATCATTATCAGGTACTCATCCTTAAATTCAAAATATTCTGCGTATAATGCTAATGTATAACATTTTATGAAGTTTATGAAATAAGTAACAGAATTAGTCGGCACGCGCACTTGCATTCAGAGATATATCAGTGAGTATGTTATATTTATATTTATATAGAGAGACATGAAATGTTTATAAAAAGTTTCACATATATAAATGTTTTATGAAAACACACACACACACAAAAACACACACACACAAACACACACACACACAGATGAATACGGATTCTTAAATCATTTATATTATAAATGATTTAAATAACATTTTGAGCGTTTGTCTCCATTTTCCATTATCCTTATATACATATATGTATGTGTGTGTGTGTATGTGTTTATACACACACACATACATATATATGTATGTGTGTGTATACCCGCTATATATATATATATATATTCATATACATATACTTATATATATATATATATACACTTATATATATACTTATATATATATATTATATATATATATATATATATATATATAATATATATATATATATATATTATACATATATATATCCAATCCATCACTGGTACTGTGATAATTAATAACACTTTCCAGAAGTTTATCATTCAAGTATATATGAGCATGTCTAAATATGCAACAATATGCATGAGAGTACATGCATAAAACAAAACATACAAATCTGTACATATACTTTCATACGTACAAATATACCCTGCAGATGTTGCTGAAATTCCAATAAAGGAACATTGGATCTAGGCTGGAAATCGGCTTTTTCTCTATAGGCAAGAAACCTTGAAATAAAACTGTATAATGACATACATATGCATGCGTGTTTCTATATGTATCTTTGTATGTGTTTGGGCGATTTAGCTTAATTGGTTCAGAGCATGGTGACGCGTAATCACCGAGGTATGAGTTCGTGTCTCATAGTCAGCCGCCAACATTTTTTTTGTAGGCGTAGGAGTGGCTGTATTGTAAGTTGCTTGCTTCCCGATCACATGGTTCCAGGTTCAGTCCCACTGAGTGGCACCTTGGGCAAGTGTCCTCTACTATAGCCTCGGGCCGACTAAAGCCTTGTGAGTGGATTTGGTAGACGGAAACTGAAAGAAGCCCGTCGTATGTATGTATGTATGTATGTATGTATGTATGTATGTATGTATGTATTATGTATATATATATATATATATATATATATACATATATAGGTATGTATGTGTGTGTATATCTTTGTGTCTGTGTTTGTCCCTCCAACATCGCTTGACAACGGATGCTAGCGGTTCGGCGAAAGAAACCGATAGAATAAGTACTAGGCTTACAAAAAATAAGTCCTGGGGTCGATTTGCTCGACTAAAAGGCGGTGCTCCAGCATGGCCATGGTCAAATGACTGAAACAAGTAAAATACTTATAGAGTATATGTGCAGAAACTTAGACAGACACGCAGACGCACACATGTATATAAGTAGATATCGGCTTAAAAATCTTGGAGAGCCGCAATTTAAAGCACAGTACTCAATTAAGTATGGCGGAGTGAAGATGAATGTTAGTTTATTGACATGATTTGTGCTTTCCTGTTTGCAAATCTTCATCTCGTATTACCGTCTGAATATCTATATGTGTGTGTATGTTTGTGTGTGTGTATGTGTGTGTGTTTGTGTGTGCATACGCACGCATCTGTGTTCATATATGTAAGGACGTTTCTATATGTTTGTGTGTTTGTGTACACACACACACTCATACAGACATATAAACATAAACACAATTGATACACCTACATAATGCGTGTGTATGCACGTCTCAAACATATATTTTATTTTTTAATTGTTTCAGTCATTAGACTGCGGTCATGCTGGGGCAATACCTTGCAGAACTATAGTCGAACGAATCGGTCATAATAAGTTATAATTTTTGTACTGAGTCTTCCGCTCTTATATTCATTTTTTCTTATCAGGCGAACCGCTAATTTATTCGGACGTAAACACACCAGTACCGT
The DNA here is from genome assembly GCF_006345805.1 of Octopus sinensis. Lineage (NCBI taxonomy): Eukaryota > Metazoa > Mollusca > Cephalopoda > Octopoda > Octopodidae > Octopus > Octopus sinensis. The sequence continues at coordinate 18,857,498 of NC_043014.1, read as the reverse complement.
TTGTTATATGGTGTTGGGGGAAATCAGACACACATACATACACACACATACACACACACATACACACCTACAAACACATCACATACATACGCACATACGCACACACATCATAAATACGAACAAATACACACACACATATACGACAGGCTTCTTTGAAGTTCTGTGTACCAATCTAAGAATAGGTTCATTCCTGTCGACTGTAAAAAACTTTTTCTCCTTGTTCAATCGATTAAAATTCTTTGCAGATTATATCAGGTGTGTAACACTTTGGCAGGCGAGAATACAAAAACTCACACACTCACTCATCTTCACATATAATCAAATACATACTTATAATGAGAGCATGTATGTATACTTACACCGCCCCCGCGCGCACACGCACACATTTGTACAAAGTTACAAATATCAAGGGAAGACACATTGTGTCTAGATTAACAAAGATTTCAAGAAGACGAGGGCACGCCATTGAATATATTGCAGAGCGCTTTGAAAGAACATTCACAAGTGATCTAATTTATTGATCAGGCGATTGGTCAAGCTATAGATCAATTAATCAGTTAATTAGGTGATTAGATAGATAATAATAATAACAATAACAACAACAACAATAATAATAATAGTAATAATAATGACGATAAATATAATAATAATAATAATAACAATAATAATAATAATAATAATAATAATAATAATAATAATAATAATAATAATAATAATAATAATGAATGTAACCTGTACATGATTTGTTTGGGAAACTACGATTCCAAGATACAATAACATACATGTACAAGTAAACATGTATGTGTGGTGTGCGTATATATATATATATGTGTGTGTGTGTGTGTGTGTGTTGGTAAAAACGGTAATATTACAAAAGAAAGAATGAGACCTCAATATTATGTAAATTGAGGAATTTATCTGCAAATGTAATATGTGAAAATTATTCGGTAGCCATGATAAAACTCGGATGCCGAGGTGGAAATATATATAACTGAACAGATGGCGGTGTGGATTTCCACCTCGGCATCCGACACTCAGAGTTTTATCTTGGCTACCGAATAATTGTCACATATTACATTTATATATATATATATATATATATATATATATATATATATATATATATATGTATGTATGTATATATGTATCTTTATTTGCATGTATGTATGTATATGCATATATATAAGATAGAAAATGACCACCCCCTCTTACGTCGCGTTCACTAGCGTACGTACAAATGCACGGACAATAAAAATGTTATCCTACTCAAGACAGTGTATATTTGTCGAGTCATCGAGGGAACCCTATGACGTTGATTAAACTGTCTAAAGTAGGTTGTTTTATACCACGAACGTCTTCACGTACCGAATGATAACAAAAACGCGATATTCACGTTCTTGCCCCGTTAGTTTCGGCAGGGCGAAGCTGTACTGATGATCACTGATGATCATTTCTGATTTCAAATCCTCCGTATCCTGTGGGAGGAATCAAATTTGTTAAAGAATTGCTCTGGCACGAATCTTTCTTCCAAAGAGAACTTCCTTGAAACATATTTAACCGAGTTATATGTGAAACCGAGTTATATATGAAATAACGTACGCGTTTAACACTAAAGTGCTTAATCAGAACCTGGTGCTAATATTGACTGCAACGCAGTGTCTAGTTTTCCTTTAGACTCAGGATGGTCTTCATCTCTCAGACTTAGTGTATCAAAGAAATACTGCTGCATCTTGTATAAATTTCTTTTATATTTTAACTTTCGTTCAAACTAATTCTTACGTGGGAAAATGGTTGAATGGAAACTGTGTAGAAGCTCGTCAAGAGGATTCTATCTGTAATTCAAAAGCTCAGCTGTGTCCTGTTCATTGTTATTCGGTCTATAGAATATATTATTGTAACACGGCTGTGGAACACTGAATCCTACGGTAATTTAAAGGATAGACTTAATTTATTGAACAACCGAAGGCATAAAAACAACCTTATCGTTCTACTTTATTTTCTGTTTCTTAAGATATGACATAAGATTTGAGAAACTATTTGACAAATAACTTGAAAAGAAGGCTCGACTGAAAAGACGGAGCATTGTTGATTTATCTCTAATATTACAATATTTATCTTTGATATTCTAATATTGTCGATAAAGTTTGCTGACGTTCATCCTTTGAGACCAGTACACGTCTGACTGGCTGTGCTGCCGAACTTTGCACTACGAATATCCATTTATAGAAATCTGGAAAAAATATGTATATACGAGTAAAGATGATTAAAAGTCTGAGGAAGCTTGAAAATCAAATTACAATATCTTGAAATACGATTAATGGAGACTTAATGAAGATTTTCGATGTAATATCCGGTTACACAATGATAGTGTAAATGACAGTGGGGGAACAAGGTTACATGATTAACACCTACATATATATATATATATACAGAGCGTAGCAGAAGCACGCATATACGAATAAAAAATACTTCTGTATCAAAATATATGTTGTACTGTTCGGTCAGAGACACTATTGTGACTTTCGTCACCAACAATTTGACAACTTAGTAATCACGGAGTAGATTATGGTTGTATAGCTTGGAACTTATCTTATGCAAGAGAATGTTGCAAAACACCTATTAAATATATTGTTCGGGGAAGACGGTTGACATCCGTCACTTACTATGTATTCTTGGCAAAAGAAGGTTATTTATAATTAAGTGAAGAATATGATAGAAAATAAAGGAACTTAGGTTCTGTCAAGAAACATAACACAGCCATAAATATATAAGTTCTAATATTACATACTAATATAAGCACATTGCTGCATATGTTGCTGCATATGTTGCTGCTTACTCAGTTTTTGAGATAATCAGGTATCAATTCAGGTGTTATTTTATCGTAACTGGAAAAATGTAAGGTAAAGGTTGCATCGGGTAGGATTTCGAACCACGACATTAATTATTTGTAACTAAGACACCAAAATACTTTCTTTATGCTTTTCCTATTCTGCCAATTTACCGAGATAGCGAAAACCAATAAGAGATATTAAATTGGATATTTCTATTAGTGTCGGTAATATGTTCATACATACATATATACAACATATATTGACACATACATACATTCATACATACAGACGGGCAGATAGACAGACAGACGGACGGACGGACAGACAGACAGACAGACAGACAGATAGATAGATAAAGTTTCTTTATTGGCCACACAGGGCTGCACACAGATGGGACAAGTTACAAGGTAGAGCTTTTCTTTTGGGGGATGAAAAAAACAAAAAACAAAAGAAACAAAAAAAAGGAGGTGGCGTAGGTTTTCGATCAAGAGGGATCGTAAAAGGGAAGAAAAGAACAAAAGAAAAAATATAAATAAAAAATAAATAAATAAATAAAAAGAAAAGGAAAAGGAACAAAAGAAAAGAGAAATGAAAAAAGAAGAAAAAAGGGGAAAAAAAGGGGAAGTAGAAAAAAGAAACGATCAATAGGGATCGTGTATCACAGTGTTATGATATATGGTGTAAAGTGGAAAGCAAGTAAGATTTATCCGTGGGAAGAAAAGCCTACGAAAAAGACCACGGTAACCTTGGTCAATATTGTTATATGTTACCACATTTGTTTGCAAGTGGGTAACCCTCTGTTTTCAATTTCATGGGTTCATAGGATTATGCTCAAGGTGGCTTCGTCATTCATACGTTCCATCCTTGCTACATTCACCCATCTTTTTTTAAAACATTCGCTAGACAAAACTTGCCTCTCTATTCTCACTTTCATTTTCAAGTGGTACTTGAAGAAGTTGATGAGAGATTGACCAGAGAGGAAAGTGTTTGTCTCCAATCCTTTCAGACGCGTCCACCAGATACATTCTTTCGCCATAGCTACAAGGATGATGAAAATAGCTCTTCCTTCCCGTTTGAAGGAAGGAGGCGTGACAATATTGACGATAGACAGCTGATAAACCGACTCGTCCCACACGTGACAGCAGTTGTTCGACATAAGCCCACAGGTCGGAAATTGTTGGACACTGCACGAGTGCGTGTAGAACGGTTTCGTCGCTCTGACCGCATCTCGGGCAGGTCAGCCCCGTGTTTCTCGAGCCGTGTCTGTAGAGCTTATCCCGAACGGGTAGCGCTTCTCGGTAGCACTGCCAGGCCAGGGATCTCTGGACGTTGTCCATGGACCCTTGCCCGAAAGTCGTCCTGCACAGGCGGATCAGGTACTCCTCGTCGACGTCCAGGTTCGCCCCGAGCTCGTCGTCGTACCTCCCCTCCACTAATCCCCTATAGAATGCTTTGGTTGTGTTGAAGTCACTCAAGGTCGACCCAGAACGGCAGAGTTGCTTGAGAGCAACGCGACACTCGCGGTGCCATTCGCCCTTCCTCGGCCTCTTTTTGATCCACGACTGCAGTTCGGTCATGGAGACGAGCTGCGGGAAAGCGTGCCTCACAAACGGCGACCACACCTGTTCACCGTCGTCTACGAAGAGCCTGAGATGTCGCAGTCTCAGCGCGTGTCTGCGCATCATCAACCACGGCATGCCCAGTCCTCCTTTTAACGGGTGTTGACAGCAAATGGATCGCCTGACCATCGGGACGCATCCTTTCCACAAGAAGCGAAAGAGAATGCGTTAGATAGATAGATAGATAGATAGATAGATAGATAGATAGATAGATAGATAGATAGATAGATAGATAGATAGATAGATAGATGATGGATGGATGGATGGATGGATGGATGGATAGATAGATAGATAGATAGATAGATAGATAGATAGATAGATAGATAGATAGATAGACAGACAGACCGGCAGACTGACAGACAGATAGACAAACAGACAAACAGATAGATAGATAGATAGATAGATAGATAGATAGATAGATGGATGGATGGATGGATGGATGGATGGATAGATAGATAGATAGATAGATAGATAGATAGATAGATAGATAGATAGATAGATAGATAGATAGATAGATAGATAGATAGATAGAGCAACTAATAGTGCATTATACTGCGTGCTTCGGGATGGCTTGTAAAGCATATCATTTCAATAAACATACAAATATAACCTCTCAGCAACCAGTATACAAATTCGTTACATCAGAGATTTTATGGTGTTTCTCGTTTCTAAACAGTACATCATCAGATAAGGAACAGAGATTGATAACTTATAGTTGTTTATAGTGTTTACAAACTACAGATCAACTGACATCGTCAATTTGATTTACATAACAGCTTATGCGTGGGCAACGTAAATTAATTGATAAATTTCTAATGTAAGCTATACCTTACATCAGAAATTACATTATGCAAGTTTGGAATCAATGAGAAACACAATGTAGTTGCGGTAAAGGTTTTATCTCCTGTGGAGAGAAAATGAGCCATCGATCTCCTTTCTTTTCACTCTCCTCTCTATCGACAAATGACTAACCATTAACTATATGTACAGTAAATCATTGAGTATAATCCACATTTTTTCCCAAAATTTAAAGGTCAAAATCCCAAGTGCGTACTATATACGAGGCTAAAAATGAAAATTATTTTCTAAGCAATGTCCGAATCTCTATTTGCTGTCCGGCAATGTTTATTCAGACGCATTTTGTGATGTCGAGCTCGAAAATACCTTAAGCTAAGCCCGAAAGCAATGAAGTCATAAAAGAATCATCCATAACATGCAGTAAGCAACATTTATTAAAATAAAAGTATTCAGAACACAGAATAACATGTAACAAAAACAATTTGCAGACATATTTACATTCCCATATAACAGTTAAGAACATAAACATTATTGTATTACGCATGCGCGGAAGTGTTTGTTCGACTAGGTGCTGCTGGCTTAATTACGCATGACTCAAGTTAAAGAAGGGATGCGTATTATACACAAGGTTTAGGTTTTTCAGAAGTACAGACCCCTAAAAAGCCCCTGCGTATTATACTCAAGGGTAGACTATACTCGAGGATTTACGGTAATCTACACGAATTAGCATTAAGTCAGCAAAACCGATATGATTTACATAAAGTTAAACAATTAATATATGTTGTCACCATATACAGTCATGCTTATTAGATAGCTCAATTTTGCTGAGTCCCGGTTTGTGTACACTACTGATATTTCCATGAACAAAAGACGAGCAATCTTCTCTGATGAAGCTATGAAAAGAGTAGAAATAAAACAAACTGAAACGTCTTCTGCTCGCGAAATGATAACAACGGTTTTGTGACTAATTCTCTTTTTAAAATAGTTTCGTGTCAAAGATAAAATTGTAATTCATTTTAAAATGATGCGTTTAAGAAATAAATAGTAAGAAATATGCAATTGTCTAAATCACTTTTATTGCAATCTCAACTAATAAGAGAAAATATTTAAACATTTATTTCCTCACCAAGTTCAATTTTAGCTTTGTAAAATACCAATATATTCGTACAGTGTGACTATGTGTGTGTATGTACGCATACGACATATACATATGCACCCAAAGCTACACCCACTCTATCTCTCTCTCTCTCTCTCTCACACACACACACACACATTTATATATATATTATATATATATATATATATATATATATATTATATATATATATATATATATATATATATATATATATATATATGCAAATAAAATGTGTGTGACTTTGTGAACGTGTGTAAGTGTGTAAGTGTACAAGAGAAAGAGAGAGTGAAAGAGTAACGAACATATGAGTTAGTATCTAAATAGTTCTGCTAGCTCTTAATTTCCTGTAAACTACAGTACCATACGAGTCTGTATTAGTCACCTAGTACTGAAACAAGATTTCACAACAATCGAACCAACTTTTTTCCATTCGTTTTGAGGAAACTGTAGAATTCTCAATGTCAGCGAGAAAACTCTTTAATTTTTTCAGTATTTGAATCATCAAAGACTGGACGGGATGTTAGGAGTTAATTCCTTGAGTCAGGATTGTATTACTTCAAAGTTCGGTGATGTAAGTGTGAATCACAGGTCGTCTCCGATGTTTCCACTGAACTCTACGCCATGTATTGTGCGTAAGCACGGTCAATTATGAATTGAGTATATTATGCGTGTGTGTGCGTATGTGTGTGTGTGTGTGTGTGTGTGAATTTGTGCCTGTCAGTGCATTTGTGCATGCGGATGGATGGATGCGAGTGTGTGTGTGTGTGCGTTTCTTTGTACCTGAGTGTGCGTGTTTCTGACAGGAATAAGGAAAAAGAAATTGAGAAGATATCAGAAATAGCTTTTAACTCGCTATCCTATTGAAAACTATTGAAAATGATACAAGTGTCTCCACGATGCATTTTTTTTCCTTCCAACCTCTTTTAAACTTAAGAAAAAATCTATTTGTGGGTCTACAGAACGTTCTTTACATTTTCTTTTTTTTATATTCTTTTGTATTACAAACACAACAACCTTGCCGGCTTCATTGGAGATTGTTATGACTTCAGTTTTGCAAAGTGTCTGAAGTATTGTAATGAATAATATAAGAGATACAAAGGTGTAATGCTTCATATTGATTTGATTATATACGTATAATATACTAGGAAAAATATCTCATATATATGTTTGTGTATGACTATATATATATGTATATATATATATATATATATATATATATATATATATATATTATATATATATATATATATATATATATACGCATACATATATACGAATATATGATTATATAGAGATTTGTGTACTTTTGTATGAATATAAAAATACGTGCATGTATATGTAATTGAATTTCAATATCATTTCCTTTTATTGATGGGTAAGCTAGAATTGCACGGCAAATATATGTTTACACTTTTTTATTAATACAATATTTGAACATATATATAAAACGGACATGAAAAGATAAAAAAATGGAGAGGGTCTAAGATCTCTCATTTTGATATCCTTTCATCTCGGCAAAGTATTATCTGTACACTATGTTTAAAATATATCAATATATATATATGTATATGTATATATATATATATATATATATATAATATATATATATATATATATATAATATATATATATATATATATATATATATATGTGTGTGTGTGTGTGTGGTGTGTGTGTGTGTGTATATCAATTTCGTGATATATACTGACATACATATACATGCATGTACACACACACACATACATACATATTTATATATATACACACACACATATATATATATCGCTTAATGTATATCTGTATATATCAAAATATATGTGCGTACACGAGAGTGCATGCGTACAGGTGTGTATCTATTTCTATCTATGTATATATTTGTATGTATATATGTATATATATATATATATATAGACATATATATATATGTGTGTGGGGGGGTAGGATGATAGATAGATAGATATATAGATAGATAGATAGAAAGATAGGTAAATACATACATATATACATACCTACATGCATGCATACGCACACATAATAGAAACCCATTGTTGTGATCACTTTCAGGTGGTTTCTAACATCAAACATTATTCTAACAATATCTTGAACGTGTTTGGGGCCTATTAATTTCGATGAAAACATATTGTTTGATAACAAAGTACATGATTATGAATGCCTTACACTTTACTTTGCGTTTCTTTCTGAATTTCTCTCTTTCTCTCGCTCTCTCTTTCTTTCCCTATGTCCGTGTGTGTGCGTGTGTGTGTATGTTTGTGTGCGCCTCTGTCTCTATGTGTATATGCATATATCTATGTATGTAACTTTGTAGAATCAGTTGGATTGTTGGGCAGCCGGTAACTAACAAGCCTGTTTGATAAAATAGGTAATTTTCGTTGGACACCGTACAGGACAAAAAGAGAACCTATCAAATGACGAATGAACTCAGTAGAGTCAATGGATCCAAGAGACGGGAGTGATGGAACCCCATTCATAGTCTAGATATCTCTGTAGGGGAATGAAATTCCGAAACAATACCTGCATCATTGCGTGGCCAGAGATCTTGTCTGTTTCTGGTCTGCTTGGCTTTGTAGGTGAGAGTTTTGCGGATTTGTTCAAACAATGTCAGATTTACCATGATGTGATCAAGCACATAGCCACCAAAAGAAACAATCAAATACACACACACACATACACACAAACTAGTATTGACTCTGAGTTTCAAATTGGTGTAAGTGACATTCTTTTCCTGTATATATATATATGTTGTTTGTCTTGCTTTCCATTTGTGTCTTTCGTTGTTCGAAACAATAGTTCCTATTCCATGTACTTGTGCTTCGCATCTTTTTGTTGTACACGTTTCGTGACGTCCTGCACCCACATATGCACACACACACACATACATACATACATATATATATATATATATATATATATATATATACAGTAGTCCCTCGCTATATCACGATTCACCTATCGCGGTTTACTACTTAAGCTTACGTCGATTCCTCCGTCGTGCTGTTTTGCATTTATAATAAAATAAATGTAAACAAATTATAAAAATGATAAAAATATATACATACAGTACAGTACTGTTTTTACTTGACAGATTTTCACCAAATGTGGGTGATTTTGTAACGTAAAACCCGTGATAGTCGATATGTATAGAAGTGAATATGGAGATAAGCAAATTAGAGAGATCAATATATAAAGTATATTAAATACAAAAATACAAAATATGTATATATATGCATGCATATATAGATGTGTCCATCTTACACACAGTACATTTAATACAGAAAATTGAAGGGAAGAAAGGTATTATAAATACAACAGATGTTTCTAGGGGCTCGGTAATCCATAATAATATTTGTAGATTAATTCCATCAGAGAATGCGGCCGTATGATTGCATTTAACACAGGATGAGGCGAGCCTCTGTCTTCAGTGAAGAGATCTTACATTTGAGATCTTGAAGCAGGGAAGTTCAAAGTTATATTGATCTGTCTCATTTACTTAGCCCCACATTTACTTCAATTCCCGCTCAAGTTTGAATATTTTGAGTACTACTAAGTGTATTCTATCCGCAGGACATCTGAATCTCATCTATGAATTATATATTTAGGTGTATGCATGATTGCGTGTATGTGTATGAGTGTCTTTCTCTTTGTGCCTGTATTTGTCACCCCACCACTGCTAGACATCCGTTAACAGTTTGGGAAAAGAGACCAATATAACGAGTGCTAGATAGAAAAGAAAAACCTAGGTATTCAGCTCAAGCTCTTCGACTGAAAACCATCAACGCTGTGCCCCAACATGGTCGTAGTCTAGTGACTGCAACAAGTAAAAGATTACGAAGGTCGACTGAAAACTTCATAGGCTGACTATGAAGAAGTGATGCTTGGACTGTGAAAGCTTGCACGCATTAATTTCAACCCTTCTTATTATTAGTTGCATTGTTTCGTTCTCGGTAAAGCGACGTCTGTCTGTTCAAAGAAGACTTCAAAAGTAACTAGTCGCGATTAGTTACTGGACAAAATTTAGCATCGTGGTACCAGCAGAAAAAAAGAAAATTTTCCACAAGGGCATTCATATTTACATGGTTGCTACATTAGTGGATAATGCTCCAGCTTTATCGACTGTTGAAATGTTGGCAGCTGAATTTAGGAAAGCAAAAGTATTGATGATGACCCGAGGTCTGGACGTCCTGTAGTACCGAGGAAAGCATTGTTTCTGTTCACCATTTAGTAATTTATGCCTGGCAACTGCCTATAAATTAAATAGCCAATGTTATTAGCATATTTCGTGAGAGAGCTGAGAATATTCTACACAATGAACATGACATGACAAAGATTTTTGCTTGGTGTTCTGAAACCTGACCAAAAGCACGCCAGGCTGATCATATCATGGAAAAATCTGACATTGTTTGAGATAGATCCAGCTGGTTTCCTCGAACGTTTTCTAACCCATGATGAGTGCTTGCTTCATCACTTTGAGCCAGAGAAAAAGGGAGAATCCGTGCAGTGGAAACACCCTTCCTCACCTGCTCCAAAAAAAGCTAAGATTGCTTCATCAGCAGAGAATGTGGTAGCTTCAGTTTTTTTTTTCGGATTCAAAAAACATTGTGTTTATTGACTATCTTCAAAATATGACACACCATCAAATGAGAGTACTATGCCAACTTTCTAAGGCAGTTACGAAAGGCTACGAAGACCAAACGCCCAGAAAAACTAACGAAAGGTGTTTTGTCTCATCAGGACAATGCTCCAGCACACAAGTCCTCAATTTCAATGGCCACTGTACGTGGCTGCGGTTTTGATCACCTGATTTCGCCTCATCTGACTATCATCTGTTCCCTAATATGAAAATATCACTTATCTTGCAACCAGTATCGCGGTGATGATGAAGTCATATCTGCTGTTGATGGCATTTTTTCAGCAAGAGGCTGAAAGCTACTTCACCAATGGGATCGAATCATTGCAATAGGGATGAAAGAAGTGTGTGGATCAAAAGGGAATTATGTTGAAAGATAAACCTGATTTATCATATTCCATGACAATATCTTGGTCAGCCTATGAACTTTTCGGTCGAACCCTCGTAAAGATATCGTTTATATACTTGATACATAAAGACAATTTTCAATTTCGGTCCAGTGATGCAATTTCTACACCAACATTCTTTTGTCCTTTATGTTCGGCTCTGTTTCCCTGTCTCTGTCTCTCTATCTTTCTGTCTTACTCTCCTCTCTCTCTCTCTCTCTCTCTCTTTCTGTCCCTCTGCCTTTCTTTATCTCTCACCCCATCTCTTTCTCTCCCCCTCTTCCTCTCCCAGTTTCCCAACTGACATTTCTCAATTCTGTTCAGGACAGAAACATATATGCTGTAAATATATAAATATTGTAAAATGCACATAATGCACAAACATACACACAAATATATATGTGTGTATGCGTTCATTTTATGTGTGTACGTTTGTGTACAGCTAATAATTGTATCTAACGGAGGTACAGGCCTGAAATTAGGGACGGGGGAAATCAATAATATCAATCTAGTGAAATTCAGAGGGATCTGAACAAATGTAAGTAGCCCAAAGGTATGGGCAACTGTTTTTGTTTTTTGTTTTTTTCTGACGTTCAAAGATCCTGCAAATCCGCCACATTTAGATGTTTGCGCGTATGTGTGTGTGTTCATTTATATATCGACATACACGTAAGCACATACGCACACATACATATGTAACACACACACATACACATACGCATTTACACACAACGATGGAGGTGAAGATTTGGTGGGGGGAGAAGAGTTCTGTGTTTATCACTTTGAGCCAGAATCCACACATACATATATAATATGTTATATATATATATATATATATATACGTACATATATCTTTATATATTTATAAAGACAGACAAACAGACAAACACACCGACGAAGAGAAAGAGAATACTGAATTTACATGACACAATCATGGTAATTTGTTTATATTATAAACCACTTGAAAAATATTGCAGAATGTTGTGTTAGCAGGTTTCCCTATTTTTAAAAGTCTTTTTAAAATTCTGTGTGTACCATAGCGATTGAATTACAGTTACTTTGATTTGCTATGGATTAGGAAGATTGCTATCACATACAAAAAGAAAAATTAGAATATTTCTTCACTCTTCTGCCCTCGTTAATCTGCATTTGAACCTTTTAGATAATATTGTGTAATGCTATTGTTTTGCTTGCATCCTGACACACTTCACAGTGTTGTTTTTGTTCCTCTCATAAGCCATAATGCATCTAATCCCACCACACGACACTAATTACTATACCAAGTCATTTATCATTAAAAACATCTCTTAAATTGTCTGCTTGCACATTTTCCCTCTTTAACCCTTCACTTATATCAGTTTATGAAGATTATCTAGATGGGCGTTCGCGAGATATAACCCTCGCTTTCTTCAGACGACGACAACAATAAAAACTAAGAAAATCAAAAATAAAATTAATAAATTTCCCCACAATGATTTAAAGCCGGTTTTCTTATTGTTTTTCTTTTTAGAATATGAACATTGAAACCAATATGCAGAGGGTAGAAACGAAAATATGTGTTGGAAGCATAGATGACAAAGTTTTAATCAACTGTTCTATTTCAAATGTCCCTGGGGGCAAACTGCCAATACGCGCAATGTGAAGTAAAATATTATACGCTCTTTCGCCAAAATTTTCTTTAGGTTGACCGCACTGCCTTTTAGCGTTGGCCTGTGAAAAGTTAGTGCTCTTGTGGTTATCTAACCTAGGTTTGGACTAAATCGCTCCAATTTCCTTTATTCTGTTACAGAATGGTTATGGGAGAATGCTGAACACACCCACGTGGCTGAAGGTGGACCAACCGATCACAATAAATAAGAACTGAGTGATTAGTTCGACCGCGTTGTTTCGGCCTCTCTTGGTTTACCAGTCGGTAGTTGAACCGTGAATACTGAGTATTGTAGCTACGTTCAAGTAGTCCGGAGTGCGTTCTGTGTTATCACATATTTCTACGATAGGTTACTTTTAGATAACCACAACCAACTATTTATTTGGGTAATACCATTTTACACCAGACGTGTAAACTCGCGTCATAACAAGAATAAACATGACTGTTCCGCTGCCAACGAACACCGAGGAATAACAGAAATTAAGTATCCGATTTCTTCTAGTCTGAATGAGTTTGAAGGGCTGAAATTCATCGCACGCTTTCAGCACAGCACGAAGACAGCGATCTTCTGCTTTGGAGTGTGTATGAGTATATCGGGAAATTAAAAAATTGCCTCACGGTCATAAAGCACGAAGTGGGATCAAGACGCCCATCAACTTCCACCACTGACGTGAAGATTCAACAAGCTTGATTGATGGTTCTTGCAAAGCGACGAGAGAACGTCAATGAGGTGGCTTGTTCACAGCAAATTACACATGTTTCTGTATACGAAACAATTCACGAAAAGCTTCGCTTCCTTAAAGTCTGTGCCAGATAGCTGCCAAGTAAGCTTACCAAAGTGCATAAACGCAGCTGTGTGTACATATGTCAACGCTTACTCAAAGCTACAACGAATGAGGTGAAGCTTTTTTTTTAAGAGAGAATACTCGTTGAAGAAGAGTTCTGCGTTAATCACTTTGAGCCAGAATCCAAAAAGCAAATGGACTGGAAACACCCGAGATCACCAGCGAAAACGAAACTAAAGACTCAGAAAAAGTGGGGTTAACCGTTTAGGGGATAAAAACGGAAGCATTACCTGAAAAAGAGATCTATTGTTACCAGTGCATGCTACAGTGAAATGCTAGCTAACAAATTGAAACTAGCAGTTAGCACCAAATACCGAGGTCTATTTTCAAATGAAGTGTTATTGTTGTAAGACAATATACGCCCACATACACCCCTGAAACCGTTGAAAATTGGATTCTGAGTCGCTGGAACACACTGCATATAGTCCAGATCGTTCTCCTTCCAACTATCACCTGTTTGGACCGTTCAAACATCTCTTAGGTCGTCGATTTGCTATAGATGAAGAAGTGTAGGAGGCGGTGCGTGAAAGGCTGCAGGGATCAGCCGAACACCTTCACCGTTAGAATAAGCAAACTTATGGACTGTTGGCAGAAGCGCATAGAAGTATCAAGGAAAAAATGTTTAAAAATTATGAAATTGTTCAAACACGGCTTTTGTTTAAATAAAGAACAGCAACAAGGGTGAGTGTAATTTTAATTTAACCTCGTTTACACGTGACCTAAACTGAATGGGATGCCGGAAAGGTTCCGCTTTAACTAAACCATGTCTTAGAATATAGTATTTTGTTTGCATGACATCGTTAGTAAAGAGGGAGAGAGAGAGAGAGAGAGAGAGAGAGAGAGAGAGAGAGAGAAATTGAATGACAGGCACACATATATTCTTGTAAGGAAGAAACACCGTGCACTTTTTACCAGTGAAAAGCACTGTACATCACTGTAGCAACTATTGCTTTCAAACAAGACAGTGAAATAAACCATGTACATGACACTCACAGTAACGCCTCTAGCAACACATAACATGCAGTAATGCACATCACAAAGTAAAGTATGTCATTCTTCATACTATCAAGAAAGAAAGAAATAACAATGGAATTCTTATTCACAACTGTTGTCAAAAAAATCTAACATTTATAAGCGCACAAACTTCACATTAAAATCAAATCATATGTACAGTATTTAGTTCACGCGAAACCTCACTTTGAATGTGTATCTTCGCCCCAATAGACAACAAGAAAATTTGACCTTGACAGGCCAAAGTTTCAATGAGAGAAAAATCCCAACCTGAAATAATGCAAGGGTCACATTCTCTCAGGGATATAATTGCAACGGCGAAGATAAACAAAATCACTATTTGAACATGCTTTATATAGTAGAAACTAGCAGCATAGCCCGGCGTTGCCCGGGTATGTAAGAGCCCCTAGTAGGCAACGACTAATCCCAATCTAGTCCTTTCCCTCTAGGGAACGAAGGCGCATGTGTAGGTTGCAATGTCTTCTCTTCACTCGAATACTTCTGTGTATACGATGTTCCTAGCTGTCCCTTTGGGCGAAAACAGGAAAACATCATTGAGCCTCCCAACGCGTGAACAGCCCACGTAGAGTTGACCGTGGGCGAAGCACTGTTCGCCCAACTGTAACCCAGCGACTTGTAGCGTTTGGCCTTGGGATTTATTGATGGACATTGCGAAGCAGAGATTAACAGGAAACTGAGAACGCCTGAAGTGGATTGGTAGGTCAGCGCCCGACGGTTGAAGGTGCATGCGTGGAATGAAGACATCCTCTCCCTTCCCACAACGGGTAAATATTGTAGCCGTCATTAAATGTGGTGGCAAATGTTTCACAACCAGACGTGTGCCGTTGCATTGTTTAGGTGGAACCAAATTCCTGATGAGCATAATGGGCGCACCGACTTTTAACTTCAGGATGTGTGGCAGCAGGCCTGGCGTTTCATGTGAATTCAGGAATTCAACAGGATAATCGGAAAGCTCGGCGGGGTCTTCTGTCCTATCAATAGATTTGTAGACGTGGACATCACTAGGAATAGCTTCAAGTAGCTGGATATTGATGGAGTTGAGAGTTAAAAAGGTCGAGTTGCGTCTCCTAGACAGACTGTGGTTTGTGTTTCTGATTCTCGACCCCATGTCGAATTTATCAATTTTTTTCAGAACTGGGGGAACTCTTCAAAATCTTCGCTGCGTTAGTTTTGAATTATGACATTGGGCTATGTGTGTGTCAAGTTTCATCAGAATCGGTTGAAAGCCGTGGTCAGAGTGAGGGTACAACCTGACAGACACACAGACAGACAAACTGCCGTTTATATAGAGAGAGATAAGAGGAATAACATTTTACCAGGAGTCAATATTCCTTTAATGCTTGGCTTCAAAAATGTGACGTTTACGATTTTGTTGGCCAATAACATTATGGAATCGACATTGTATGGTTCAAAGGAAACTAGCTATGCACCTCAGAAGAAGCATTCAAAAACCTAATCAACCAAAATTTCCTCAAGGTTCATTACAATTCAATAAAAAAAATCTTCAAACACAATTGGCTCAAAAGACTCAATATGCAAGACAATAATATGAAACTGAAGCAATTTATGTTAACAATGCACGCTATGTACATTAAATTTGAACAAAAGAGAAAGGCCAGAATTCATTTGATGTGATAATATCAAAGGCCTGAAATCGTTTAAAGAAGAAATCACTGACAGTGAAAAATCCATCTTAAGAAAGAACACTCTTAGAATTCTAGAATAAAATAAAACATGAAAAGGCGAGAGGATTAGGTACCTGGGACAGAAAATATAACGAACCATAAAATTTTCTATAAATCTGCTAAAGAATTAGCTTCGTACATAATAAAATACAACTTCCGAGAAAATCGCTCATTGCCCACTGACCCCAAAATTGTGTGTTAAATAATGAACAATTCAAAAGTACTGTAACTCTCCAGCGAAAGGACAAATAAAATAGATTTAGCACGGCAGTAATTCAAATACAATAAAGGGTTTTCATCCATTTGTGTCCGTTAGATAAATACTACCGCGTACATAAGTAGATTCAGTCGATTCAGGCTTTCCCATTATGTGCGGCTTTACAGGTATATTATTAATATTGTATACGGAGTGGTAGAATAAATTCTATTGCTTATAATTCATCGTCTTAATTGGCCGCTTTGTACCAGGGGCTACTTTACCAAAGAAAAAAAAAACATTATAACTGTTATTGATATTTTATTCTCATCTCCTTTCTTCTTCTTCTCTTCTTCTTCTTCTTCTTCTTCTTCTTCTTCTTATTATTATTATTATTATTATTATTATTATTATTATTATTATTATTATTATTATTATTATTATTATAGGAAAACTCACAGCTTATATTGCTGGATTTGACGGAAAGTGTCAGCTGTCCCCAGCCAGAAGACTAATGTGACACTTTTTAACTGACCATGTTTCAAAAATCTTGCGAAGAATTCTTGCAGTTCCAAGGAATGCATATTTTTGTAGGTGTCCTCCCTTCATACTTGCACCGATCTTTTTCAGCCCTGTTGGTAGGTGAGTGCAGATACTTCTAAGGGCACCAATTACTATTGATATCACGTCTACTCTCTTCATTGACCACAACCTTCATATTTCCCATTTTAAATCGTTACAGTTGTTTAATTTTTTCTTCTTCTTTCACATTGATCCTGTGGTTACCGGGGCATGCTATGTCGATTAACATTCATATTCTTTCATTTTTATTCACCACAACAATGTCCGGTTTCCGATGTCTGATCGGATGATCGCACTGGATCATTGCATCCCACAGGATTTTGCACTTCTCATTTTCGGTGACTGCTGGAGTTTACACATACCACGCCTTTGCTCTTTGCAGGCAGTAATTTCCACGGAGCTTCCAATGGATCTTTCTTGCCACATTGTCATGGCGTCTTTTGTATTCGCGTTGTGCCATTTTCGGGTATTCGCTAACGTTGTGCCATACCATTTCACACTCTCACCATACATTCTGCATTTATCGCTATCGGCAATATTGTCTATTCTGCATTTCATATAGTTGGTCCTTAACGCTTATTTCTGAGCTGTGCATATGAGTGCTTCGGTCTCTATCTTCAGGTCACTCCTCCTCATCCATAGCCTCATCCATCTGTATCTCTCTTGGCATTCACATCTTTTGCTAACTGACCATACATTTTCGTTTTTTTTACATGCTTTTTCTTTTTTCTTTGTTCATTTCTTGTTTAATGTTTTCCTATTTTTTCTTAATTATTATTTTTACTATTATTACCATCTTTATTATCATCATCATCATCATCATCATCATCATTATTATTATTATTATTATTCAGTAGTTTTATTTTTATAGCGTGCTTTCACTTCACTACCGAGCGCAGCTCTGTGTGCCTTGGGTATGTGCTGTGATTTGTTGTGATGCTCTGATGGTTATTGTATGGAAAGTGTTCTGCGTAGGATGTGTGCAGTGCCTAGTAGTGCAATTTTCTGTATGTTATATGTGTTTGTAAGTCCTAGTGTTTTTGTTATGTATTTGTCTGAATATTTTTTTATCATGCCTAATGCACATACTATGATAGGAATTGTTTCTGTTTTCAGGTTCCACATTCTAGTTACCTCTATTTCCAGGTCTTTGTATTTGAGAGTTTCTCCATTTCTTTTAGAGACACGTTGTCATCTGCCGGTATTGATACATCAATTAGAAAGCATTTTTTTTCTTCATGACCTCTGACAACTATATCTGGTCTGTTGGCCTTAATTTCTCTATCTGTGTGTATCGGCATATCCCAGAGTATGGTTGCTTTCTCGTTTTCTGTGACCTTTTCTGGTGTGTGCCTATACCATCTTTTTTCTGTTGTTATTCCATAATGTTGGCATAGCTTCCAATGTATGTAGGTTCCAACTCTGTCATGTCTGTGAATATATTCCTTCTTAGCCAGGACTGGGCAGCTAGAGATAATATGATTTATTGTTTCTTGTCCATCTCCACATATTCTGCAGTTACTTGTAATATTTCTTTTCATTACATTTATTATTATTATTATTATTATTATTATTATTATTATTATTATTATTATTATTATTATTATTATTATTATTATTATTATTTTCATTATTGTCATTATTGTCACGAAATGTGTTCCAGTATTATACTTTTAGCGAGCTTAACAATGACAGAAAATCGAAAAAAGTAATCGAAATCTTTAACATAATGCAACAGTTCTATGAAGATCCATACTTTTATGTATAGAAATCTTGTATAAAAGGTGGAATTTTCTCAGGTTCCGCTAGTTATTTTAAATATTGCTTTATTTATTGAAGACACATTAATGGTACCAGTATCACAGTAGCAGCCGTTTAAATTACCAATACTCATTTCCTTACAAATATGCATCCTTTTCATTCTACAATGAGTTACCGAAATCTATTCAACGGAAATGCCGTGGTTTTTAATCTGATTGAGGAAGTAAAATTGTTGGGTCAAAAGAAAAAAAGTAAATTTTTTAAAATAAATTATTTTTATCTTCTCCGTTGAACATTTGTATTAAATTCAGATATGAGGATGTTGAATTGCAAAACCAGAATACGTTGAAGTATTGGAAAGCATTCTTATCGAACCAAATGTCTACAAGGAATAAACTAAAAATAAATAAATTCAAAGAAAGAATCATTTCAGTAACGTATAAGACAGAAAATATTTATATTTTGAAGAGTGGATCTCCAATTATTAGTTCAAAATGTATAACTTTGTACCATTTTCTAGCCCCAGTGCAGTTCACTTCAGTAGAAGAATATTGGCTCTGAGTGATGTTTGAAAGAAAAGAACTAGTTGAAAGAGAGGTGAGGAAATAAAATGATAGAACATAAATGATTAGTGATGATAAAATTTTCCAACTTGAAGTCAGTGTTTGAGAAGAATAGAGAGAGATGGTGAAAAATATTTACAGTGTCGTTTATAGTAGAATGCGTTGTGGTAATGGGAAAGATAACGAAGCGAATATTGTCCATTAGAAGATAGTAGAATTTAACGCTTTATTTCAGTTCATCTTTGCTGCAATGGTTTTTGGTGAATGCTAAATGAAGGTAAAGTATCTACAAAATGTATCTATCATACGATAGATAACTTCGACTATGTCAGCCAGTAGTTTCGTTACCCAGTTGGAGATTGAGAAATGTTGACTATCTTTCACTGGAAGTGTTTTTTTCCTACATACACACAAACGTGTGTGCATGTATGAGTGCGTGTGTGTGTGGATTTGGTTTGCAAGAGTTTTTATATGAGATCGTATGTTGCAGCAAATTTTGTTGCGACTAAGGAGAGTCATTCTTTTTTAGTGCTTTATTATTTAACACATTCACCGGTAAAGTTTCCATTCATTTACTTGTTTATTTTTCTTAAACTTTTCGTTGCGTCTTGCATCCTTTTCAATAGTCGTTGACTCTGTCCATCATCCGAGAACATATAACGGACAGTCAACGACTACTGTAATGGTTGCAACACGCAGCGAAAAGTTTAAGAAAAATAAATAAGTGAATGAACGGAAACTTTACCGGGACTCTCCCTAGACAATACACACACACACAAATATATGTATATATATATATATATATATATATATATATATATATATATATATATATATATATGTGTGTGTGGTGTGTGTGTGTGTGTATGTGTGTGTGTGTGTGTGTGTGTATGTATGTATGTATGTATGTATATAGCTATAAATGACTATATTAAACCCGCTCTCCCGTTCTTAAGAGGTAAAATATGATTTAAGGGAGATTTGGTAGCTATTTTTAACAGGTCAATAGTCCAAATATGTCATTTTGCTGTGTTGAAGGCGTGCTGATTTGGATGTGTAATATTATAACCAGAGAAAGGCAGCGAACCGGCAGAATCATTATCATGTCGGACAATATGATTAGCAGCATTTCGTCCGTCTTTTCGTACTTAGTTCAAATTCCGCTGTGGTGGACTTTGCCTTTCATCACTTACGGGCTCAGTAAGATATATACTGGAATCGATGTTATCGGCTAACTCAGTACTCCAGAGTTATTGGTCTTGCGTCCTAATTTAACACCAATATTTTAACCAGACTTTATAAGAGATACACTGACTGATTGAACGATACTTCTTTCTGTGTACCCGGAGTGTCAAAGGGCGCATAAATACTTCATAACTCCATGTTTCCACCCCGAAGAAAAGAAATCCATGTAGGTGCGTGCAAAAAGCGTGCGCACGTACCTATGTAGAACGATGAATTTTGGAGTGGATGTGAGGGTACATGAATGTTTTCGATATGATTCCTCTTTCGCAAAATTTCTCTACTGGGCCATGTCTAGTCGAGAGTTAATTTGTAAAGTCAGTGTTATGAAAGATGTGTTATACAGCGGTATCCTTCTATAATTGGGTTACAAAACTACCGTTCCATGTACTGATGGAATGTCAAACAAAATCCTTTAGTCTTTCTGTTCCGCCTCTTTGACAGGAACACCTGAAATAACACTGGTGCTGATGTAGTCAATTATCTCCTTCTTCCAAAATTACTCACCTTGTAATTTAAAATAATTATTAAAGACAGTTGTGGAGGCGCAATGGCCCAGTGGCTAGGGCAGCGGACTCGTAGGATCGCGGTTACGATTCCCAGACCGGGCGTTGTGAGTGTTTATTGAGTGAGAACACCTAAAGCTCCACGAGGCTCCGGTAGGTGTGGTGGCGATCCCTGTTATACTCTTCGCCACAACTTTCTCTCACTCTTTCTTTTGTTGGCCTGCTCGCTTAGCCAGCGGGGTGGCGTCATTTGAAGACTAAAACAATGCGATGTGTAGCAACATATGATAGCCTGGTCGGTCACGGTGATCACGGTGATTAAAGGCAATTAGCTGGCAGAATCATTAGTTGGCCGGACAAAATGCTTAGCGGTATATCGTCCGTCTCTAAGCTCTGAATTTCAAATTCCGCTCGAGTTTGTTTCATCATTTCGGCAGCGAAAAAATCAGTACCATATAAGCACTGGAATCGATATAATGGACTAGCCCACTCCCCAAATTTCCATGCCATGTGTCTATAGCAGAAATAATTATAATGACAATAGTTGTTACGAATAGACAAAACGTAGATACGTAAATAATTTGCAATTACGACGAACAATTATACTATATAATAACTACGACCTTCCTTTGTTAGAAATGCTTTTCAGAAGACAACAATATGAAATTAAAAACAAAACGAAACATGATAAATAATACTAACATTTCGTCAGTTACAACGACGCAAAATCCAACTGATCTCATCAACAGAACAGCCTGCTCCTAAAAATAACTTGCATGTGGCTGAGCACACCAGAGACATGAGTACTCAGAACATAGTTCTCAGGGAGATTCAGCATGACACGAATGGCCCTTTGAAATGCAGGTACCACCCTTTGAAATACAGGACTGGCTGTGTGGTAAGTAGCTTGCTTACCAGCCACATGGTTCCGGGTTCAGTCCCACTGCGTGGCATTTTGGATAAGTGTCTTCTACTATAGCTGCGGGCTGACCAAATCCTTGTGAGTGGATTTGGTAGACGGAAACTGCAAGAATCCCATCGTATATATATATGTATGCGTGTGTGTGTGTGTGTGTGTGTGTGTGTGTGTTGTGTGTCTGTGTTTGTCTCCCCCCTCCCAACATCGCTTGACAACCGATCTTGGTGTGTTTACGTGTCCGTAACTTCAGCGGTTCTGCAAAAAGAGACCGATAGAATAAGTGCTGGGATTATAAAAACCTAAGTCCTGGGGTCAATTTGCTCAACTAAAGTTGGTGCTCCAGGATGGCCGCAGTCAAATGACTGAAACAAATAAAAGAATACTCATTTTTAACAGCACGGTCAACTGGAGTACCGTGAAATTGTGTCTTGCTGAAGAAACACAACGTGCTGCTGGTAATTGAAAAACTCACGATCGAAAGAATCGTGAGGTGAAGACCTTAACCACTAAGCTACGTACTCTCACACTACGAATAATATTTAAAAATACTCAACAATAAGAATGTGGTCAAACGTTTACGTGAGAAATACAATGTTGTTGTTTCACTCGAGGCCTGTCTGTTGGCTAGGTGACCATAATGAGTTAATTTCTTTTGTTGGCTAACATTTATGTTATACAGACGTGTAGGTGGGGAAATTCGAATGAAAAATAACATAACATTAACAAAAAAAGAAACAATGAGAAAAATATAAAAGAAATAAAACAAACGAAAGACAAAACAAAAAAACTTATTAATTCCAACATCTGCGACTTGCAGGGAAAGAATTTAATACGGATTCTGATAAATGGAAATGAAAGGTAGGTGGACGGGGAGGACCAAGACAGCAGATGATGACGATGATGACGACGATGACGATGACAATGACGATGATGGTGATGAGGATGATGACGACGACGACGTCCGTGGTGGTGGGAGTTGCAGTAGTGGGGTGGTGGTGGTGGCGACAGTGGTGATGGTGGCGTCGATGGTGGTGGTGATGGTGACAGTGATGGTGGTGGTGATGGCGACAGTGATGGTGGTGGTGATGGTAAGAAGGAGAAGAAGAAGAACGAGGAGAAGGAGAAGGAGGTGGTGGAGGAGAAAAAGAAGAAGAAAAGGAAGATGAAGAAGAAGAAGAAGAAGAAGAAGAAGAAGAAGAAGAAGAAGAAGAAGAAGAAGAAGAAGCGGCAAATGAAGACGAAATAGAAAAAAGTAGAAACAAATGTCAGTCGTAGAAGACAGAAGAAACAATTCAGTGAAGAAGAATATACAACACACACAAAAAAAGAAAAAAACAAACAGAAAACCTGCGGACAATGAAATCAGCTAATGAAAACCTGAAACTACAGCTTTATGTATGCAACCAATCAAAGTCGGCGGACTTTGTTCAACATTCCATGACTGGCGGATATTTTCATCACACTCGTTTTGAAAACTATGGCACGTAATAGTCGCTTAGAAAACAGAATTGGAATCACAGTTTAGCTGTTTGTTATCTCTGGATGACAAACACACACACACGTATATATATATATATATATATATATATATATATATGTGTGTGTGTGTGTGTGTGTGTTTGTATGCATATATACATACTTTACATATACGCATATATTTATATATTATTTATATCATTATATGATCGAACACTACGCATCCACTTCCAAGTAAGTTTTATCTTAATAATTCTGATGCGCACTCTGTACGATTTTTTCTAATTCCTTTTTCTCTCTCTTATTCTTTTACCTCCTCTTTTCCCACTATTCTATCCTATTACTCTATCCTTCACTCCTCCTCCCTTGCTCACGTGGCTCCCACCTGACCATCGGCCATCTTTCTTTCTTTCTTCCTCTCCGTTGTAGCTGGAACAAGGATGAAGTGTTCTTCTTTGTCTCCTGTCCTAGCTTGATTTACGCGTTCTCCACCACAACCTCGTTTATGCTTAGCAGCCCTTCCTGTTTGTTTTCACTGCCCTGTTCGTGTTACCTATTTTTACCCTCCGAAAAATCCCAAATTTTACTTAATTTACTTTGCGGGAGCAACTGTTTTATCGAATACGTATATTGTTGCTAAATGCTCGAAATATGAGACTAGAAAAACAGCCAATAACTGATGAAGGGTCATTCTTTAAGTTGTTTGTGTTGTTTTTCATTTGTACCTTTCGTTGTTCGATACAATAGTTCATGTTCCATGTACTCTTGATTCGTACTTTTTTGTTGTACACTTTTCATGACATCCTGTGCCCACATATGCATATGTATATATACATATATATATATATGTGTGTGTGTGTGCGTGTGTGTATAGATGTAAGTATGTACATATACCTATGTATATATGCATATATATATATAACTTACTTAGAAGAGGATGCGTGACGTTCAATCATATAATAATATAAATAAAAAATATAACTCCCTTTCTCTCTCTCTCTCTCTCTCCCTATATATATATATGCATGCATATATACATAGGTATATGTACATACTTACATGTATGCGTATATATATATATATATATATATATATATATGCATATGTGTGCACAGGGTGTCATGAAAAGTGTACAACAAAAAAGTACGAAGCAAGAGTACATGGAACATGAACTATTGTTTCGAACAACGAAAGACACAAATGAAAAACATATATATATACATATATTATATATATATATATATATATAATATATATATATATATATATATATATATATATACAAGTGTACGCATTGCGCTCCGTCGGTTCCAAGGATGTGTGTAGCTGTTGATTAGCTTAATGGAACGGCTTGATGCACAAACGGCTGAGCATGCGCAGAATGTGACACTACTGATCCTTTGAATTACAGGTACAGCTCATTTCTGCCTAGTTGAGTGTTCTGCGGCAATGTGAAATAAAGTGCCTTGGTAAATATATACATTTCTTATACAGTTCTATATTTAAGAGATGAGGAATTATATACATTATTTACATTTGAAGAATATTTGTCCTCATATTCATTGTTTTAAAACAACGTTTCGGCTGATATACCCTCCAGCTTTCATCAGGTGTCTTGGGAAAATTTCGAACCTGAGTCTCTTTCTCAAGGTATTTTTCGATGTTCTTCTTCTTCTTCTTCTTCTTCTTCTTCTTCTTCTTCTTATTATTATTATTATTATTATTATTATTATTATTATTATTATTATTATTATTATTATTATCATTATTATTATTATTATCATTATTATTGTTGTTGTTGTTGTCGTCGTCGTCGTTGTTGTTGTTGTTATAATTATTATTACTATTATTATTATTATTATTGAGTGAGAGAGCAGTTCATGCCATTATTATTATTAGTATTATTATTATTATTATTATTATTATTATTATTATTATTATTATTATTATTCAGGTCACTGCTTGGAATCGAACTCGGAATCCCTGGGTCAGTAGCCCGCGCTCTTAACCACATATGCTCGTGGCATATCGCGAGTTCGATTCCAAGCAGTGACCTGAATAATAATAATGATAATAATAATAATGATAATAATAATAATAATAATAATATTAATAATAATAATAATAATAATAGTAATAATAATAATAATAATAATATAATAATAATAATATTAATAATAATAATAATAATAATAATAATAATAATAATAATAATAATAGTAATAGTAATAATAATAATAATAATAATAATAATAATAATAATAATAATAATAATAACAACAATTTTGTTGCAATGTTATCATTTTTCTGATGCAGGTTCGAACTGGGGATCAAGCTACTCACTGCATTTTGTCTCGGAGAGTATATCTCGCTTGTTGACAAATGATGAGTATGAACCTTGGCCAGCCTGCAGTACCATCTACCTAACCTGTAAAATGTTAACATTTCGGAGTAGTTATCTCCTCATCGGTCACTAAGCAGTCGGCACTGCGAGTTGAATTAAGAGATTACCTCTCATGCTTTTCTATTCACCGTATGATTGCCTAGCAGCGCTACACGGCAGCTCAACGGGAGTAAATTACGGAGGAGAAGTGCTAAGCATTGATGAGTGAAATTGCAATGTTATCAGTCCGAATATGCTTGAGGCTGGTTTGAACATGCGTCAAGCACATTTGGACTAATAATAACATTTCAATCTCACTTATGACTGCTTAACGCTCCCACTCCGCTATTTTCTTCGCACATAGAAAAATTAAGCGATAGCATCGACGTTTCATGGTTTGTTGGCCCCTCTTCAGAGCGCATTTATATCTGGCTTGTACTTGTCTTCTGGAGATTCTTCTTTCGTATGGTGGCTATAGTAACAAAGGTCTCGTAAGATTCAAATGGGATAGGACTCAGGATATACCTTCACTTTTCAGCTAAGCCTTATAAAAGTGTGCTGTTTTGCATTGAAAAGATTTATGTTGTGGAAAGGTTGAAAGAGAGAGAGAGAGAGAGAGAGACAGAGACAGACAGACAGACAGACAGACAGACAGACAAAGACAGAGACAGTGAGAAAGAGAGAAAGAGAGACAAACAGACAGACAGGCAGACAGATAGGCAGGCAGGCAGGCAGAGAGAGAGGCAGAAAGGCAGACAGGCAGAGAGGGAGGAAGAGGAAAGAGAGCGGGAAGAATAGAGAGGTGAGAGAGAGGGAGAGAGACAAACACAGAGGGTGAGAGAGAGAGAGAGAGAGACAGATAGATAGACAGATAGATAGACAGATAGATAGACAGATAGACAGACAGAGAGAGGGGCTTCTTGATATTAAAGACTCTGAAATATCGCTGGAAATTGCTACAAGGCCTGGGATGAATGTGTTTTATGAGAACGTAAGTGTGTTTGCCTGATAACATAGCTAGGGAAACTAACTTGCTCTAGGTTGCCGGGATGATACGGGATTTAAGTGTGTGATGCTTTGATTTGTCCGATGTGATTGTCCCTCAACTGCAGCATCCACTTTCATTTTATAAACTGTTGTGGTGCATGTCTCTCTTTGTTTTAACCGCGGTCAATTATGAATAAAACCCTACCGTTTTCTTACTTGTGTACTCGAAGACTTCTCTTTATCATTCAGGTAGCAAATAAAGAGATACTTAGATTTTTTTTTTGTAGAGACGTTAGATCATCGGATATATGGTCCAGTCCTAATTTGAAATTCAACCAAGGTCAACGTTGTCTTCAATCGTAAAGGAGACGATACTAAAATGTACTAATCCAGAACTAAGATCGAGGGTATCGACACATTCCCTTCTCTTCAAAATTGTTATCCTTGTGGGCTTGAATCAGAAACCTTTATTATTGTTGTTGTTAATGTTAAGGCAGTGAGCTGCCACAATACTTGCTGGACAGAATTGCTTAGCGGAAATTGTGTGGTAAGAAGCTTGCTTCCTTATCACATGGATCTGGATTCAGTCTCATGGCACTTTGGGCAACAGTTTCTACTAAAGCATCGAGCCGACCAAAGCCTTGTGAATTGATTTTGTTGATGGAAACTAAAAGAAGCCCGTCGGGTGTGTATATATATGTCTGTGTGTGTAAGAGTGAGTATGTGTTTGACTCCTCTCCCTTCACCGCTTGACAACCGGAGTTGATGTGTTCACGTTCCCGTAACATAGCGGTTCGGCGAAAAGACTGATAGAATAAGTAATAGACTTGAAATTTAAATGGCGGGGGTCGATTTGTTCGACTAGACACCTTCAAGAGGTCTAGTCGAGACTGAAACAAGTAAACAAATGAGACTGTATATATATGATGGAAAATTGGAGATTTCGTACTTCATAATTATGATAAAGAAACTTTTAATATCTAACCTCGTTAAAATTTAACATCGTTTAACATCTAACCTCGTTAACCGTCTTCCTAAAAACGATATACGTTATTAGCATTATTGAAGGCATCGTGCTGTTGAATAACTCGGGAAAATGCTCTACCATATTTTTCCAGATCATTGCAACTTGAGTTCAAATTCTGTCGAGGTTGGCCTTGTCTTTTATCCTTTTGAGATGAATAAAATAATTTCCAGCGAAGTACTGGAGTCGATATAATCAACTTGCCCTCTACCTTCAAAATTACTGGCCTTCTGTCAAAATTACAAAACAGCCATCAGCAACACATTCATAAAGAATATTTTTAAGACATCTGTGTCTGACACGTTTGGGAATGGTTAGGGTCAGCAAAAACAGATCTTAGAATCTAAGAGTATATTTCTGTTCCATTATGACAGGAGAAATTTGAGAGTTCGGCTCAAAAACGAACCTAATTTTCAGACATTCATAACATCATTTGCTAACATTTATATAAACCATTTGATGATAAGGAGAATGTAAACATCTTCATGCTACAATTGGCATAAGAACATATCTACTGACATTGTTACTAAGAGTTGCGTAAAGCTATTTTCCGCATATAATTCTATGAAGTATTATACTGCTAACCCAGTCGTTCTCGTTATCAGTTTCGTTTCTTAGCTAACGTTGGTATAATCCAGCTCGAACTGACTGACAACACTGCTATCCGTTTGTATGCTAACAATGCTAAAAACTCTTTGTTGTCGCAGCTAACAATGGCAACAAACGAATGTGTTTATATAAAGTGAATCTAATGATGATAGAAAATGGGAGACATGCTTTTGTTGAGAGTTCTGGAATTTGTAATGATACAGATCTTTTAAACCGAAATAATTGCTATAAAAACGCTCATATATATATATGTGGTGTGTGTGTGTGTGTGTGTGTGTGTGTGTGTGTGTATGTATGTATGTACGTATGTATGTATGTATATACGACTGTACGCATGTATGAATATATTTATGTATATGTATACGTACATATTTGTATCTGTATATATACACACACAGACACAAACATACATATACAGACAGTTATTGCAAATTTTCTAAATTTTTGCTTGTATTACAGTGATAAATTTTTATCTCTCTCTCTCTCTCTCTCTCTCTCTCTATATATATATATATATATATATATATATATATATATATGTATATGATATATATATGTATATGTATATATATGTATGTATATATATATATATGTGTGTATGTATATATATATATATGTATATATATATATATACATACATACATACACACACACACATATATATATGAGTGTATGTGTGTGTGTGTGTGTGGTGTGTGTGTGTGCGTGTATATTATATATATATATATATATACACACACATACATATATAAATATATATACATACATATATATATATATATATATTATATATATAGGTTTATATGTATATATATATATGCACACACATACTTATACATAGAACTATGCATTCATATACATACACTTATTGAATTTGTCATGTTACTGTTTATTTAATCTCTTTTTCCTCTGTGTGTGTTTGTGTGTGTGTCTGTATGTGTGTGAGTGAGTGCATTTGTGTTTGAGTGTGTGTGTGTGTTTCTGAGTGTGTGTGTGTGCATTATATTGCTCCAGCCTCTTTGTACAATTACATTATCTATACCGCAATATAATGGAACATTGATCTCAAAAGACCTCAGAACATTATAAAAACAGAAATAAATGGCTTATAATAATAAGATAAAGGAAATGTAAATCACTCGAATTTTAAACTGCAAAATGTAATAATCCATTTCTATAATTATAGTTATTTACGGATATATATATATATATATATATATATATATATATATATATATATATATAAATACATATATAATATATATATATATATATATATATATATGTATTTGTGTCTGTGTATATATGTATGTATCTATGTATTTATGTATATGTATACATACATAGATAATAACATATATACATATGTATATATATGTATATATATATTTATATATATATACACGCATATATAAATATACGTATTCGGACTCAAACAAGCGCTTATGTGTGTATGTGTGTGTGGATGGTGGTTATCTACTCCATGGGCAGAGTTTGACTACCTCATGTACCTTAGCACTATC
This sequence comes from Octopus sinensis, assembly GCF_006345805.1. Classification (NCBI taxonomy): domain Eukaryota; kingdom Metazoa; phylum Mollusca; class Cephalopoda; order Octopoda; family Octopodidae; genus Octopus; species Octopus sinensis. The sequence goes on along the minus strand of NC_043014.1, from coordinate 18,827,100 downwards.
ATGGCATTTGGTTTGGCTTTTTAAACCAGACACTGTTCTGAAAATGCACCCACATCGATTGCACATCCAATTTGGACCACCAAGAGCTGCAAATATATTCCGGTCTTTGAGAATCTTAAAAAGTTTTTTGAGGCCTCTGTTAGATGTGAAAACCTGGCATACACTGCATTCAAAGGTGTGCACAGACATATAGGCAGAATAGTTGTTGGAGCTTCATTTTCCATAGGTTCGCAGATGAGATTTGACCCCAGCAAAAGACAAACTATGCACGCAAAAATGTCGTTGTCATTCACCTTCTCGATCGCAACATTCTTCCTTAAATCTCTTTTGAGTCTTACATGCGTTATCCTGGCCTCTTCAAATGCTTTCACTCCACTCCACACTTTTGTTCGCCATCCAACTCGATCCGAAGCAATGGTTTCTATGTCATATATATATATATATAAAGGCTAGGATTTTCATGTAAATTATACTAGACTGTAGTAAGCATTGCAACTACTAAATCCTCATTGAACATTTTTATCTCCGCTGAGTTTAGTACATTTTGCTATATTTACATAATCTGATTTTATTCCAATTTTTGTTAGGTTTCTTACACTCATCTTTGTCACTATAGCTCAATTTATTTTTCTGTAACTCTATATATTGAGATTTGTTTGCCCGAATGATACATCTATTCTTTCTTGAAATATTCATCAGACTTGTACAAATACATAAATTAAGTCCATCGTAGTTGCATCACACAGACTAGATTTCCTTCTCATAAAAAATTAGATAAACTCATTAAAGTGCTACTGATATATATATATGAAGTGACGTACGACTGCTGTACAAACTATTCTCTTAGATATTGTAAACATGCCAATATTTGAATATTGCTGATAGGCGTGGCAGTGTGTAAGCAGCTTACTTCCTTACCACATAGTTCCGAGTTTTGTCTCACTGCGTGACACCTTGGGCAAGTGTCTTCTACTATAGCCTCGGGCCAACCATTGCCTTGTGGGTGGATTTGGTAGACAGAAACTGAAAGAAACCATCCTTAATTTGTCCTCCGTAACTATCATTCTTCATATTTCAATAAAGGATGCTAAGATTTGAGAAAAGAAGCCTGTGATATGTGTGTGTGTTTGTGCGTGTTTGTATGTATGCATGTATGTATGTATTTGTTTGTATGTCTTTGCGTCTGTCTCTCCATCAGTGCTTGAATGGTGTTGTTTTGTTTATGTCCCCATAATATAGCGTTTCGGCAAAAGGCATCGAGAGAAGAAATTACTAGGCGTGAAAAATTAAGTCCGGTGTTGATTTATTGAACTAAAATCCTGCAAGCAGTGCTCCAGCATAGCCTCAGTCAAATGACTAAAACAAGTAAAAGAATAAAAGAATGGAAACGACCACTGGACTGTTTAAACATCGTTAAATATGACTGATGATTGTGCGATGACCTTGTTTACCGTGAAGAAGTATTGCGCACCGCCATCATTAATCTGTCCTCCGTAGCTATCATTAATCCAGTGGTCAAACCATGTCAAAACGACTGGGAGATGGAAGCGAATGCTGTGGATGACTAAGCTGTTTGATTTGCTTGCTTCATCTTACTTTTTGCACTCCAGAATGCGTTGCTGCAGCCACATATTCTTCCCTTGAACGAAGAATGTTTCTCCTGCAGTGTCCTCCGCATCCAGTCTTCAGATGCACAGGTAAGCAAGCTCTCATACGCTAATGAAACTATAGCTGGAATCCTAAGGGTCAGATTATATCGGGGAACAATTGGGATTAGTATTTAGAACTTCCGAACCAGGATCCCACTGCAGATTATAGTCATACCCCACACTCAAGCATTCACGAACCCCTCGTAAATAGGACATCTAAATTCAAGTTTACTGTCATATTTCTAATGTTAATAAAATAAGCACCCATCAAATTCTATGAAAGCTGTCCTTTGCATTTTCGATCGTGTATCCAAAAATAGATTTAATTGTCAGAGAAATATAAAATTACGAGGATGTACATGCATAGCAAGTGACCTGATCTGAGATCGTGTGCCGGAACGAAAACAATTGTAGCGTGGAATTTTGTCAGTGAACAATTGCAGCACAGAATTTTTTCAGTGAACGGATCGCGGTCTCAAAGCGACGAAAATATCTTGACAAATTAAATTTAAATGTTGAAGTGAATCTAACGGATTTTTTGTGTTTCATAAATGCCTTATAAACCCCTTCCACGCTGCAAATGTTGAAATATAAATTACATGAGTTTTATAACACATATGTTTTTGTATGTTAATACATCTATAGATAGATAGATAGATAGATAGATAGATAGATAGATAGATAGATAGATAGGTAGGTAGATAGATAGATAGATAGATAGATAGGTAGGTAGATAGATAGATAGATAGATAGATAGATAGATAGATAGATAGATAGATAGATAGATAGATAGGTAGGTAGATAGATAGATAGATAGATAGATAGATAGATAGATAGATAGATAGATAGATAGATAGGTAGGTAGGTAGGTAGATAGACAGATAGATAGATAGATGGATAGATAGATAGATAGATAGATAGATAGATAGATAGATAGATAGATAGATAGATAGATAGATAGATAGATAGATAGATAGATAGATAGAAAGGCAGAAAGTATATCTCTCCGCCCGTCGTTAAAAGTGATTGCAAGAAAAGAAGTGAATAATATGTTGAATCAAAATTTATCAATCGCTTTGTCGTATTTCTCTCCACAAGAACCTAAAGACTCTTCCTTACAATTACAATAGAACTGAAAATGCCTTACGTAGTGTACTTGATCTTGCAGAAATATTTTCGGTTGTGTGCATAAGGCTGTGATCCCTGATAACTTTTGATAAAGTTAATGAAACCGAATTAATAGTGTTACTAGTCCTTACTCTATCGATCTCAGAGAATAAACCTTCACGTTTCTGTTTATATTTTGCGTCATAGATTGAGCTTCAGTTATTATTGCTACTATTTTTATTTTTAGCTGTATTTTTTTTTCAAATTCATGTTCTTGTGTTTTAATAGTTTTATGATCTTCTTTCGGCTGCAGTTGGGAATGCGATAACAAGTATTTTCTTTCTAGTCCATTATTGTTATATTTGAACCATTTGCATTAATACATTTGTTAGCTTATTTGGGTTTGTTCCAGTTCATTTTGATACGATGCGTTCTAGTATTATCACGTTCATGTGTTGGCATACTGACCAATGAACATAGCCATCCACTCAATCTTTTTTGTGTATTTGCTCGGAGAAAATAGTCCGCATAGTGCATGTAAATAATAATAAAAATGTGGCACTGGTGGATGACAGAAAAATATGAAAGACGGGAACACACACACAATGGCCTCGTAGATGCTCAGACACTCATCAGTCATTAACCAAATATCATCACAGTGTCGACACGGACGATAATTCGTAAGTTACTCGAAGTAGACAAAACTGGGCAGTTGGATATGATGTACAGATCTACACTACGTGTTTAAATTTTCTCTCTTTGTATTTTTTTTTTTTTTGCTATGGCAAGGCATTAGTCTACTGCAGCTAGAATCATATTTCTGGTTTTAATTTTATCCCAAAGAACTGGAGTCTTGATTTACTCTTCGTCAAGCTTTGCGGGAGGTTGGCCAGAGAGTGGTTTTCTCTCTATCTTTTATATTTTGTCTTTTGTTTAATATAAACTCTCCTGCAGTTGTTTCCTACATTACTGTAAACAAAAGAACAAAATGGAGATGCGTAATTCAAAGAAGGAAGAACAGTTGCAGAGAGATTGAAAAGAGATTGGGAAAAAAAGTTCACAGCATGTGTATGATTTAATGGTTGCAGTGAGTTTGGTGTGTTATGTTTTTAGTAATGGTGTGAAATGGTTTGTCTTTCTATTTTGTCTTGATGTTGCAGTATAAATTGTATATGCGTGAGCGTATACCAGACAGCCGCAATGTTCAAGTAATGAGGGAAGTTATAACTGTTGTTCAGACCCAGGTGAGCCTTCATCAAGTAAACCTAAGATCGAAGCAATCTCCATGTAATCACCATGTCCTTATTCATATTTAGCGCATATTAAGCTAAATTATCTAACATTTTCTGCATATTTCAATAAAGGATGCTAAGATTTGAGAAAAGGTTAATAGTTCTATGAACTGCGTAAAGTGGGTTTCTTTAGTGAACGCAAATGCTTCATGTTGTGGAACAGTAACGAAAGGATAAACCAAGTGTCGATATAGGTATACACAACTGTCGTGGCACGAGTTACAGAGTGATGTTGAAGGCAATTTCAGACTGACTTGAGCTTTCTACCTTTTATGTGTAATTGAGAATATCTAACCCAGTATTTAGTTGGCAACGTTACTTAAATGTACTTTCATTCAATAATACATATACGCACATAAAAAAAATTGGCTGCATCAACCTGGAATGGGATGGACTGCGCCACGGTTATAATGATTCTGCGGCATTGCCCCTGAGACTCCAGCTAGAACAAGGGTCTCCATCTATCCATCACTTACGTACATGCTACTATAACGTATACCATGAATTTATTACTCGGAATTGTGTAAATAAGCAAGATCGTCAAAATTGTAATTCATGATTATATAGCAATTCTTATGATACGCTTTTGTTTCCGATTTAGAAACCGCCTCACCTTTTTATACAGAGCATTAAAGGAATTATAAATAGAATGATACATGCTATATATATATATATTATATATATATATATATATATATACGTACATACATCCACTAACATACTTGTATACATAGGCACTCACTCCCCACACACACATGCACAAGCACACACACACACTTATACTTACATGAATGTAATTCTATGGCCGATCGTTTGTGTGCCTGAGATGATAGGCTTGTATTCCAGTTGTTCAGTACATTGCATATTTATACATTATAATTATGCTGAAAAATGTACGTGAATGTACGGCATCTCTTAGGCTATTGTATTATAGTATTATAAAGGTATAATTTCTATGCAGTATATAGTGATATAGTGCGCTGGATATATCGATATGTCGCATTGCAATTCGGCACATCATCTCTGATGTGTGTATGTGTGTGTGTGTGTGTGTGTGTGTGTGTGTGTATGTGTGTGTGTGTGTGTCTCTGTGTGTGTGCATGCGTGTTTGTGTGTGTATGTGTATCTATATATGCATATGCGTGTATGTATTCGACCCATATAACTACACATGACACATTCTTGCAACTGAGGCATTTAGCTACTGAAGGTGCTCAACAACTAATTAGAAATCAGATGGGGCTACGGCCAATGCCTTTGTGAATTTAGAATGACTATCAAATATATCTAACAGAAAGAGAGAGAGAGAGAATGAGGGAGAGAGTGATTGAGAGAAAGAGTGGGCGAGATAAGTATACGTATATGAGTGTGTTTGTGTGTGTGTGAAAAGGAATCAATAAATTGTTATCAATAGTAAAACAGCCACAACTTACATTCAAATATATCGATCAGCTGCTAACAGACTCCAGTGAAGAATATTTTTACTGTGCAAGGAACTGTTGGAGTCGACGTTGGTGTTGGTGGTTATGATTGTAACAGTATTGGTGGTTGTAATGACGTTTGTGGCAGTGGATGTGGTTGTAACCATGTATGTGTTGGTAACTGCGTTGATATTGGCGTGGGTGACGGTAGTGACATAGTGGTCGTTCTTTTAATAGTAGTTGTGATTGAATCGGGATTTTTTTAAATGATTATTGCTCTTGTAGCTGTCCTTGTTATTGTCTTTATCGTTGTTGTTATTTGTGATGGTGGTGGTGGTGGTGGTGGTGGTGGTGGTGGTGGTGGTGGTGGTAGTGGTGGTAAGGAGTTAGTGGTTGTTTTAGTTCAGTTTATTGTTAGTGTTGCTGTTGACATTACTGGGGCGGATCATTACTTTCGTTGCTGCTGATGGAAGCAGTGTCGACGTTCATGGAAGAAATTTAAGAAGACAGTCTATTTATAGAACTACACTGTATAAAATATAAGCTGTTCCTTTTAACACGGTTGTATTATTGAATACTATGTTGTTTGCTTGAGCTACAGTATGTGTGCTAATACGCTTGAGTTATGGCATGTATGCTAAGACGTTTTAATATATTTGTTAATACATTTCAAGGCTTCCACAAAACTACTTCCAGTGCATAATTGTTTGTTGCAAGCACGTCATATTCTGCGGTTATTTCTTTGTACACACCCGTTCCCCTTGACAGACATAGATACATCATCAGCACCCACCTCCAAATACTACTATAGTACCATCCAATCAGTATCTTTGTAATACATCTAAAAACACTACTACAATACCATTTTATGGACACTAGCCGAACACTAATACATCATCTTAAGAGCACCTCTGCGCTACCCACAAAACACTGAGACCCCCTTCAGTCACGACACTGACCATGGGATTGCACCTAGAAAGTTACCCTCCCAAGCACAAGTCCGAGCAAGGTTGTTTATGGAAGACCAGCAGTCGCCTATGCATACCAGCCTCCCCTCTCTACGCCACCGATGTTATCCAAGGGAAAGGCAAAGGCCGATACAGCTTGGCACCTCTGACGTCGCAACTCATTTCTACAGCTGAGTGAACTGGAGCATCGTGAAATACAGTGTCTTGCTCAACAACACAACACGCAACCCGGTCCGGGATTCGAGCTCACAACCTCACGATCGTAAGCTGGACGCTCTAACCACTGATGCATGCGCCTTCACCCACAAAACTCTGCGACAAGCAATATTGTGGAAACATCTGTGTCAAACCTGAACAAATTCACTATCCTAGGGATATCCGCAGAGCATTTCATAATAGGATTCTACAAATACATTTGTAATGCCCACTGAACTCTACTACGGCAGAATTCTTACGAAGTACATCTGTCATACTTCAGAGTGCTTCTAAAACATCAGCTTGAAGTTTGGCTCACCAAATCTCTTTCTCATTATGCTTCACCATTTAAAAAACAAAGCCGGAAGACCACATCTCGTAATGTACTCGTCCATATCCAACTAGTCGAGTTCCATCACAGGACTTCTAGACAAGCGTTGATCTGAGATTAAACCACTAACACCACCACCGCCGCCGCCACTACTACTACTACTACTACTACTACTACTACTACTACTACTACTACTGCTGCTGCTGCTGCTGCTACCACTATTACTACTACTACTAATGCTGCTGCTACCACTACTACTACTACTACCACCACCACCACGACAACTACTACTAATGCTGCTGCTGCTACAATATTCTTAGTGTATAGTAGTTCTCAAACGTATAAGTACCAGTACCCCCGTCATACACAGAGAAATACGTACAAAATAGTGAAATTTGTATGGTTTCTCCTTCTTTACCAACGAAAAGACGAAATGCAGTTTGCATGCGTGTTACTGTGGTGATGGGCAAGTTTGGGATATTTCAGTTCATCGTATTCTTATGAAACCTGGCGACTGGTCCTCTTCCCGAACCTTTTCAATCCTCACACTACTCCCATGAGAGCACTGCTTTAGAACACATCTTCAAGACCACAAACCAGTAAGGGTGTGTACAATGGTCGTTCGACCTATCAGAAATAGTAACCAAATCTACCCCAAATGATATATTATCTTACTAGCTATAAGAAAAAAGAACAGTGTGTAGTCCTTTATACATAAAAATGGTGTGATGGCCATCACAAAAATGACCTTCATTATAGGTTTGTTTAATTAGTTTCGTCTAAGTTTGGGCTAACGATGGTTATCGCAACCATATAGTATTCATACCAAGCCTCCAGCCTATGTCCATTTACAACAAAAATACAGTTGACCTTATAAGAACTTATAAACGTCAATAACAACGTGTGATTAGTAATTTCAAATTTTGGCACAAAGCCTAAAATGTTATAAGAGTGGGTAGTCCAGTTTGGACTTAGAAAGTAAAGACGGACGAAATACCGCCAAGACTTTTACCAGGCACTCGCGCGTGTATGTGTAAACATTGGATCAGTGGATTGCACGTGATTGTTTTCTAATTAACAAAGGCATACTCAATAAGAGCTGTATAACATCTAATTTTCTAACCTAATGTATTTTTTCTTGCATTCACGACTTCCATTCCAGCCCTGATGTCAGATAATTTTAGCTGTGAATAACTTTAGGAGAATCTTTTGAAAGTTAAATTGAAAATCTCTAATCGATGGTCGTTTGCTTCGATGGCTGGTCAATTGGCTGATTGGTGGGTTGCAAATATCTTAGTTAGCTCCGATCAAGCAGTGCTATGATTAAAAAAATATTGTTGCCGAGCCTATGTATTTATCTTTATTAATGAAGATGTAAAGTTTATATAACTACATTGGCCATTTTGTGACTACATTCCTGAGAGCAGGGTTGGGTTTGAGAGAAATTGAACGTCTGCAAAATCTTGCTAATCGAAGAATCAAAGTTTCCCTCATATACACGATGTTGGTAATAGTCGTACCATTGTGAAAATATAAGAAATCGTATTAATATAATTGATAATGAGTAGTTTTATCATTATTGGTGGTAGTTTTTTAATTTTCGATCAAATTTGGGCAGAGTAATGAAATCGAGATTAGTGATAAGAGCAATAGTTTTCACAGCAGCAACAACAGTAACATCAATAACATTTGATAAGAGCAACAACAAAAACAATAAAATGATATCACAAAATAATAAAATAAACGTGCTACGTAAAAATAATGCCATAGAGCGTTTCGAAATGTCCAGGAAACACAGAGGTTTGCAATATTTGTTTTAAAATAAACAAACAATGAAATGAAAGAACGGACGAGCGATTGAACAAGCTTGTGAAAATTAAAATCAACGCATCATTTGTGGAATGTAAGCAAAGCAACGTAACATGTGGTGGTATTGGAGGTAAAACTAAAACAAACAAGAAAAAAAGAAAAACATCAAACAATCCATCGAGTTCTTTGATCAAATTCCCAACAGAAGCTCTGAGTTTGTTCATCCTTCCTTAATAATCAATATCAGTTCAGCTATTGTATGTAAGCGTATATGCCTGAGTATGTGTGTGTGTATATGTGAGTATGTGCCACTGAGCGCGCACGTGCGTGTGTGAATGTCATTGTGTGCTTGTGTGAGTGTGTGCTTCTGTGTGTGTGTGTGTGTGCATGTTCTTTCATTTCGTGCGTGTTGTTTTTGTTTTTAGGCATTTATTTTTGTCTATTTCTTATCTGGCATTGCACATCTTCCTCTTAGATCTTTCAATTTCCCAATATCATTGAAATCAAACAGATAGCAATCGTGCTAGCATTGTTGTTGCATTACTTCGGTTAACATCGCCAAGGATATCATATAGCTGCACAAATTTGTATTGCACCCACGTAAAAGTTTGATCTTCTCCAAATAATAATAATAATAATAATAATAATAATAATAATAATAATAACAATAATGATAATAATAATAATAATAATAATAATGATGATGATGACGATGACGATGATGATGATAATAATAATAATAATAATAGTATTAATAATAATAATAACAGCAACCACAACAACAACAACAACAATAATAATGATAAGAATAATAATAATATTTAAATAAAGGGAGGAAAGAGAGATAATATATATCTGAAAGATCGTTCAACAAATATGTATCAACAGGAAATAATCGTTCACTTTATGCCCTACAGATACCTTCTGTAAACACTTATTTCTACGTTCTATCATTGATTTGAATTCAAATTAAATTTAAGTTCAAAAATTATAATTCATTTAAAGGTAATTGTATTTCTTTCAATATTATGCGATTGGAGTGGCTGGCTTTATTAGTTTAGGCTGATTGACATATTTCACTTATAATATCTCCATATTCCGGCAAAGAGAAAAGATAACACATCTTTTGAACAACAAAGCACCGTTAACTATATAGTTATCAATAATTCTCCTCTTAGATAGCTTTCTACGGAGTCAATTGTGCGAAACTCCGTCAGAACAGACTTTCTGCTAGACTAAAATCCTAGGAGAGACGAAAAATATATTAAGTTGCAGTAAACTTCTCTTAGAAGAGCCGTCATTGTCATTCTTTCGAATCAATGCTTGATGTGTCCGCTGTTAATGCAACAGTAAATCACGGTTCTATACTTGATTCCCTTCTGTGCTCAGTGTTTCTCACAAGACCTTTTCACCGCAAGTTCCATAAGATAGCTCTTCACTGCTTATTGCAAACGACCTGTGACTGTTGCTTGCGTGTTGTTTGCAACAGCAAACGTTTTACAACATAAAATTGATATTGTTTCAAACAGCTTAAGTCTGGAAAGATGATTAGGAAATACAAACCAACGGGTCTTATGGAGTAAAAGAAGGCCGTCAAATGCACAACTGCATTTTGAGATCTGTAATTGATATATGAAAATGCAAATTGAAATTTTGTATGTCACCATTGACAAAGTGGTATCAATAGAGCATATTTTGACAATATGTAAATCAATCAACGCAGAGAATTACATCACGAAGATACATTGTGATCAAATCAGATACAAAAGTAATAAATCAGAGAACAGGCATCAAATACAAGTATGGATATCTGGTTAAGATGCTTGCTTCGCAACCTTATATGTCAGCGTCCGATTCCTTTCTCTGGCACCTTATGCAAATGTGTTATTGCAATAGTTAACTGAAGAACTGTGAAAGGAATTCGAGAGAGGGAAGCTGCTATATACATATATACGTATGTATGTAGACGTATGTATGAAATCTTACGGCGCGCGCGCGCGCGTGTGTGTGTGTTTGTATATATATGCATATATATGCATATATATACATGTATGCGTATGAGCAGGCAAGCTTACGTGTTCACTATGATCTTTTAACCTTATTTTATTAGCGGTCATTGAATTAGCGCTTTTATATAAGTAGCGGACTATAACACAGTAATTTCGCTTTGTATAACGGTCTCTTTTCATAGCGTATTTCAGATGGCCAGATAACCGATGAGATGGTGTTGTGGATTTCCACCTCGGCATCCGAAAC
>NC_043014.1:18796072-18811072 GCF_006345805.1 Octopus sinensis | reverse complement strand
GAGAACGTTTTCAATCTATCAAAAGAGAGTGCTTCCACACACCTCAGAAAGCACAAAGGTGCACCAGCTGGTGAAATATAATGCTCGGTGTGAAAAACTATTGAAAACAAAGGAGTAAAACGAATATGATAAAATAATGATGATAATGATAACAACAACAACAACAACAACAACAACAATAATAATAATAATAATAATAATAATAATAATAATAATAATAATAATAATAATAATAATAATATCAGTAATATTATAATAAAAGTAATATGATAAGAGATAATATTGTGTCTTCACCCCTCTGCTTATATATATATATATATATGTCTGTATGTATGCATGTATGTACATGCATATATACATAACTATAGATATATAGACACACACACATATACGTACGTATAGGTGTATGTGTCTGTGTATGTGTCTATATATGCTATATATATATGTGGATAGATAGAAAGAGATAAATAGATACATAGATAAAGATATACGCATACATATATATATATATATATATATATATATATATATATATAGAGAGAGAGAGAGAGAGAGAGAGACAGGCAGACAGACAAACACATAGTGACAGAGATAGGCAGAAAGATGACAGACAGACTGATAGATAGATAGATAGATAGATAGATAGATAGATAGATAGATAGATAGATAGATAGATAGATAGATAGATAGATAGATAGATAGATAGACAGATGGATATATGGATGGATAGATGGATAGCTAGATGGATGGATAGATAGATAGATAGATAGACAGATAGATAGATAAATAGATAGATAGATAGATAGATACTATAAATCCAAGATCAGATGTGTCCTTTATTGAAGTATGGTCTTACTAGCTCCGTTGTATATGCGCATATATGTGCATATGTATGTATGTTTGAGTGTGTGCATATGTTTGTGTGAATTTGTGCGAATGTATATACAAAAACACACACACACATCCACACACACACACATGCACGCATGCGTGACATACGGGAACACTAATTCATTCCCTCTCACACACGTCCACTGGGGTGCGTCCTCCAAAAATCACCAGTACATAATACCTTTTCACCGCCTCCTAACAAGTCAGCTATTGATTTCTTGTCTCTTTTCATTTGTCCTCTCTATATAGCTCTGTATTTATTATCTTTTATTTTTTCCGCGCTTTTATTTGCCTACGTATATATGCATATAAAGTGCCGCCTCCACTACAATGTATGTACACATGCAACCATACACACGCATTCAAACACACAAGCACGCATGTATTTATATACATATATATATTCCAATATTTATTTCTATAGATATTTATAGACACATATGTATGTATGTATGTATGTAGGTATCTCTCTCTCTCTATCTATCTATCTATCTATCTATCTATCTATCTATCTATCTGTCTGTCTGTCTGTCTGTCTGTCTGTCTGTCTATTTATCTCTCTCTCATATACGTTTATATGTGTATATATCTATATGTGTATATATATATATATATATATATATATATATATATAATATATATATTTAGGTATATATATACATATTTATATGCATATAGGTATATACATATATATGTGTATATATGTATATGAATATCTATATATATGTATATATATATATATATATATATATATATATATATATATACATACATATATGCACACATATGTGTAAACATATGTGTGTGTCCGTGTGTGTGTGTGTATAAAAGATAGATATATATATAAATGCATATGTATATATATAGTCCAATGTACATTAATATACATTCAGATGTATCATAAATATTTATATAAGCGTATACACATACATAAATACATACACACACAAACATACACACATACATACATACATACATACATACATACATACATACATACATACATACATACAAACATACATACAGACATACAAACATACATACGTACATACATACACACATATACAGACACATTCATACTTTCTAAACCAAAAGCCTCTATGCGATTTTCTGGACAAGTGGGGCATTTTTCCTTCAACCTCTATGTAGTGGCACTTTCTTTTTCTCCCTTTCATTCTCATAGAATATGCTATTAACTACTACTATTATCAAAGCTTTCATCATCAGCGTCATAATCACTAAGTATTACTTCTCTCGTTTCTCTCTATTTCTCTGTCTCTCTTTCTTTCTCTGACTCTCCCCTGCACTTCCCTCTGCGTGCGTCGCCAGCGTGTTTCTCAGTCAGTCAGTCAATGAAAGCATTATTACTCTAGAATTTTACTACTATTGCTATAAATATATACACGTTAGAGCGCAAGTATTCACACACACAAACACACATACACACACACGCCACAAACACACAGACCCACACACACTACCTGCACACACATACAATGACGCACACACAAGCACGTACAAGCTGACCTGTATAGTTAATGTGTATACGAGCGTGAGCCTGTGTGTACAAGCAAGCGTGTGCGCGCGCAAGCGCTCGTGAAACATTACTTAATACAAACCTCTGTTATAGGGTCTTATTTTAAATAACTTATTTAATGCCTTTTAGTCTAAAATTTGATAGACCTTCGCCAAAGACGTTCTAGCAATGCCTATCACTTACTTCTAAATAGTCTTAACTCAATCATCCATTAATCTAGTTTGATTTCATGCGAGTGTTCTGATGTATTCATTTGATCTACTTCCCAAAAGTAGCGGAATCACCCTCTAATCACACCCTGTCGCTGCTACTTCTAGTAGGTCTGCAGTAAGACAGATACGCCCTGACGTGCAGCCGTCTCTGTACGGTAAGCAGTACATTCACAGCGAAACGACAGTACACACATCATCATTTGAATCCGCCGCTCATTTTCATATCTGTTTCTATTCTCACTGCTCTACGTCTGTATCTTCTATTTCTAATAACTATAAGGCTTCTTTTTGTTTATTTTTTCATTTAATTTGTATTTCCATTATCCTGCAGGGATCTAATTTGACGAATATTTGGATCCTTTCTTTCTATGTAGATTGCGGTAGTTGATAAAATCAATACGAATGAAGAACGGAGAATCGATTCAATCAGTTACGACGTTTACTCACAGAAATGTTTTTCACTTGTATCTATATAAGACATATTATTATTTAGAAAAACAAAGACAACCAGCTGGCAGAATCTTTAGTGCGTCGAACAAAATGCTTAGTGGCATTTCTTTCGGGCTTCTAACATTCTGAGTTCAAATTCCGTTAAGGTGGACTTATCCTTTCGGAGTCGATATAATATCTACCAGGGTCGATGTAATAGACTGTTCACTCCCTTCCATGTGCCCAAATTCCGCCAAGGTAAACTTTGTCTTACATCCTTTTTGGTGGGATCGATAACATAAGTACCATCTGAGTACTGTGGTTATTGTAATCGACAAGCCCCTTACCTTAAAATTGCTCGCCTTGTGTCAAATTTAGGTAAAAGTGTTTAGAAAAACGAGTGAGGAACAACAGATTAGCAGAATTGTTAGAGTAGCGGAGAGAATAAATATTTTGTGAAAATACAGATTGGTTTAATTCTATGTTCTAGGTCCAGTTACTGCTGAATTTGACTTGTTTTATGGGGTGGTTGAAGAATTCTATCACTCAAATGCTAAACTCCATCATTAAAAATAGCAAAACATAACATTAACACAAACGACATGTTTTGGGAAAGGCTGTTGTTGATGAACTTAATCCCGGCGTTTGAGCAGGACGTATTTTACTGAAGGCTGACCATGCAAAAAAAAAAAAAAAAAAAAATTCACAGTTATTGGCCGAATTTTGATCAAATCTCCTTTCTACTCGTCTATTGTCAATTTACTGCTGTATTATGCCTCATTATATTGTTGCCACCATATTACCCAATTAACAATTGGTTTACCCGTTTCTCGTGGTCATTTGCAGGTTGGAGAAGTACTCCCGTGTCAGTGGATCGAATCTACTTAGAAGCTGACGGCTCTTAAGTAGATTCAGTCCAGAGAGTCAGGAATGCTATAAAGACTCAAGGGTGAAGCAGAGACCGTTGACTGCATTAATGTACTTAGTCTTATATATATATATACTGCACAGTGGCTACCAGTCATAGAGCTGAACAAATTTCAAACGGTCTTAATATTTCTCATAATAAAATAAAATAACGTGGTGGATTGGAAGAATCATTGTAGCTTCTGACAGGATTTGTTTCTTTACACTGTGAGTTCAAGTCTCCCCGAGGGCAACTTTTACTTTCATACTTTCGAGGTCAATAAAATAAAGTATCAGTGAAACACTGAGCCCCCAAGGAACTGACTAACCGGAATCGACTTAATCCGTTTGTCTGTCCTTGTTTGTCCCCTCTGTGTGTAGCCCCTTGTGGGCAGTAAAGAAATAAGAAACGTTAGCACGCCGGGCGAAATGCTTGGCGGTATCTCGTCTGCCGTTACGTTCTGAGTTCAAATTCCCCCGAGGTCGACTTTGCCTTTCATCCTTTTGGCGTCGATAAATAAGGTACCAGCTACGCAAAGTTGCTGGCCTTCTCCTTAAATTAATAGTGGTGGAAGAGTTGAACATTTAGAGTAACGGATAAAATGCCTCCCAGTATTTCTTCCGGTTGTTTATGTTCTGAATTCAAATTCCTCATAAATTCAACTTTCTTTTCAGCATTTTGGGATCGCTAAAATAAGGTACCACTCAATTACTTGCATAGAAAGGAGTGACTAGATTTTCCTCAAAATTTCTACCCTTGTGGCTCTAATTGAATTTCTTATCATGTTAGAATACAGTAGGCATCGAGCTAGCAGAAACGTCAACACGCCGGGGAAAATGCTTAGCATCATTTCGTACGTCTTTTTTAGCTCTATTTGCCATTCATCCTTTCGAGGTCGAGGAAATAAGTACTAGCTGAGCGCTGCAATCGATGTAACTGAGAAACCGACTTCCCATATATTTCAGGCCTTATGTTGAATGTTGAATGTCCAAGTATCTGTACAGAATAATTAGACACTATAATTTAATGAAATGTCAATGCCGTTGATGTAACAACCAGAATAACCATCGCCGATGTGCACACGAGATTTATCAATATTCTTGCCTACATATTATATATTGTTAGCATTGAAAGTGATTGTTGTTTTATAACCTCAAGACAACCCTAAACCGCCAGATTTATGATCAATGGCGCCTCATTTGAGACTATCAGGTCCTTGTCTCTGGAATTGTTTATTTAGGATGGTTTCATACAACAAACTCCCTCGTTTCAGGATGGTAGCATAACATTTTAGAGAGATTTGCATGGTTAATTGTAGCGAGTTGTGCCACCACATAGAGACTTCCTGATTGGCGATCGCCGAAAGTCTATATGAGTGGTTTGTGTACGCGAGGTGTATCAGCATGAGTGTGCGTATGAATCTAGTGTATGTAATGTAAGGTATGCAACGACCTAATACCATATGTAGTGAATGGTATGGTATAGCTTAAGTATAGTGCCAACTGATGCCACAATATCTACAGCACTATAGTATTCGACATAGCCTAGAGTCTACATTAGTGTAGCATCTACGAAATGTTATGTATCAATAAAATAGCATGCAGTGAATCTGTTTGGTGAGGAGATATAACTTGTTTCAAGGAAACTGTTTACTATAGAAGTTGTGTTTGTGCATATATATGTATACTGTGTTGTATTTGATGTTGTCTTTGTTGTTAATTCTTATTTGTTTGGTCTAGAGAAAGAATTTGTGTCCATGAACAACATTGGCTTTTGGAGATTTCTGATGATTTTGCTTTTAAGAAATTTCAGATTATTCTCTGCAACAGAACCGACGTTCTGAGGAAGAATGCGGTAAAAGGAGATAATGTTGTGTTTAGTGAGGGGCTGAGGGTAACGGAAGGAGAGAAGAATGACTCAAGTACATGTGTCGAGGTGGCATGAGACCAGCCAGCTTGGAGGAACAAAGACAATGGAGGTTGTACAAGAGAAAATAAAGAAGCAGCTCGTCATTCGCTTGAGGCTGAATCGAATTTGGATGGGGGATGAGACTTCATAACAATTAGTGGTGTGGTCCTTCTTTAGATGCGGTCTAGGATATCGCTTTGTGTAGCTGCTGCACCGACCAGATGTAGGAGTACTACTTTAAGGTGAGTTTTACCCTCCTTTGTAAATGGTTAGTAGTTATTAAGATTTGAATCATTTCCTAGTTAACATGGTCAAGGTAGTTTTGAGATGTAGTTTTTTCCTATGTAAACAAGAGATAATCAATGATTATGGATCGCAAACAATCTAGATGCAAGCAGAACGAGTTGCGATAATGTTTTCTTAATATGTCCACTGATAAGGATTTTGTTGTAGTAGGAGATAAGACTGACATGAACCTGATGGACAACTGGAAAATGTTGTTGAGGTTAGACAACCAGTGCAGATTTGTCAAGTAGTGTCTAGGCTACACTTGAAAGGCATTTGGATGCGGATGTTTAAAGGAGAATGAATGACAGTATCATCTTTGAATGAGAAGATGTTGTTGTAGAATTCGTCAAAATATATGGTTGATGTAAGGAGCCGCACTAAAGCCTGGCTTACAGAACTGTAGATAAAATGATTCATTGTAGGCTTATTCAACACAGGCTAAAAACCAACGTGGGTAGATTTTATTATAAAATTCGTGTGCCACACGCTTAAGAATGTTCTGCAAATGTTGATTGCAACAATACTAAACATACAACATTTCATGTTATAGGACTTAAGAGTGTTTCCAAAGAAGTTCACGTAGTTTGATAATCAAGTTATATCCTGAAAGACAGACAGATAGAGTAAAAAAGACAAAAAGAGAGAGCGTGAAATATCAATAATGTTGGTAAAGATTGGGTTAACTCAGGGACACATTGTGAAATGTAATGGGAGAAATTTCATCAAGACCAGTGGCCTCATTGGTTGGGAGCGCATAGCAGTAATTTCGCACTAGGCGTGTATATTACTGAGCTTGTAGAAAAAGGAGTGGGTATTTTGGAAAGATCAGCCGTGGGGCATTGGACGCAAAATGTATAGGGAAAATTGGGTTTTCACCCCCAGGAATACCGCTAATGAACATATCAATGTTCTGGAATAGAGGTTGCCGCAAAATTGGTAAGATTCCTTTGCAGAAGACCAAAGTAATCAGCTACAGTTTGAGAAGTAGCAAAGACTAAGGACTGTGAGAAAGCAGTGAGGTTTCTTCGAAGATTGGGAGGGTGACCTTGAAAGAACTGTGGTCCTAGGAGTAGCCTAGTTTGTAGGAGTGGCTGACTTTCTCGAAACATTGTGAGACCTGATCTTCGTTTTTCATTTTTGCATACTCTTGGAAACATTTATACAAGTATATATACACACTCACGTATAAATACATACTTACATGCATACATGCACAGACAGACAGATAGATATACACACTTATATGTATATACTAGATGTATCAACATATTTCTGATATCAGTGTGATTGATCCAAGAAGAGAGCCACTAAAGAGTTGCACGACCTTCTCGAAACGGTAGCAGAATCTTCCTCGTAGTCCACGCTACCGTTTTTGTTTGTTTTGGTTTTAGTTTCTTAAATACTGTTCATTTGATTATGTAGTCCGAGTTGAATTATATCTGTAGAAAGACTGAAATGATGTGGCTAAAATAATCCTGTTCCGAGATCAGCTTCTATTGGTTAACCCGAGGCGAAACGAGTGTATGTATTGCACTTTCTCTATCTGTATGGCCAATGTAAATTGTTTGTACGTTAGTTTCGAGCGAGTATACATTCATACAAGTACACACACACACACACACACACACACACCATCAAGCGCATGCGAGCTATAATCAATCGGATTAGTGTATGTTCTACATCAGTTTGGCAAATATGTAAGCGTCATATGTGGTTAGGAAGTATTTTATTATTTTTTTTATCTTTTACTTGTTTCAATCACTAGTCTGCAGCCAGGCCGGAGCATCAACTGACCCCAATACTTATATATATATATATACATATGTGTGTGTGTGTGTGTGTGTGTGTGTATTTGTGTGTATGTTGTGTATGTATATAAGTGTGTGTGATATATATATGTATGTATAATGGGTATGTATGTGTGTGTATATGTATTATATATGTGTGTATATATATTATGTGTATATATATATATATATATATATATATATATATATATATATATATATATATAATATATATATATATATATATATATATGTATATATATATATATATATAATATATATATATATATATATATATATATAGTTATCCGTAATAATGAAGGGTGAGAAATTAATTATTTGAATAATTATCAATTACACCAAGTAGTCTTCGGCATGTAAAAGCCTCATTCGAGGAAAATTTAAGTAATACTAAGCAATAAAGGGTTTAGCAAATTCACACTTGAATTTGGGATATAGTTGCGGATTCTAGCTCGCTCTGATACTGAGTTGAGTTGGTGCCTTCTAGTATCTCAAAATTCAATATATAATCATTTATGATTATAGTATTCTACGCTGAGAGAAAAGAAGTTTTGGTAAGGTAGAAATTTATATTTAAAATTTTAATTTTATGCTTTCCTAAAAACTTGATTTCGAAACGTGCGTCCGTAGATAACTTAAAATTGTATGATAGATTGCCGTCAATTAATTCTCTCTTACCTGTTTGTGTCTGCTTCAATTGCTGTTTTTACTGAGATCTCCCTTTTTAGTAGAAGAAATAGCTATAACTCTTTGACTGCTATTTCTAAATTCGGTATGTGGTAAGGCAATTCGTTGCTAAACACTATATATATATATATATATATATATATATATATATATATATATATATATATATATATATATATATGTAGGTCCCGGTTGAGTCGGGGTTAACCACAGTAAATAAGGTACTCAATACATAGCCAGAGTAAATTAATTTATTTTATAGAAGGAGCTTCTACAGGACTAGAACTGTTTCATTCAAATGAAATCATCAGGAAGCTTGCTGTCAAATTTTGATTTTGACAGCAAGCTTCCTGATTATTCATTTGAATGAAACAGTTCTAGTCCTGTAGAAGCTCCTTCTATAAAATAAATATATATATATATATATTAAGTCCACACCCCTATGTATAATATATATATATATATAATATATATATATATATATTATATATACGTATTTATTATACACGGCGGGTTCTTTCATTTCCGTCACTCACAAAGAAGACTTGGTAGTAGAAAACACCTACCCAAGGAACCCTGTTGTGGAACTGAACTCGGAACCATGTGGTTGGGGAGCGGGCTTCTTACAATACAGTCACACACTTCGTATCACAAAATTATCTGCATTATCTCTGTTCTTAATGAGCTTATACGTTTCTACGTCACCGTGATATATGTGTATATACACTCAACACAGAAGGGCTGTACGCATATCTGATATTTTATACGTCCATGAGATGTGTGCATGTGTATTTCTGAGCGTATTGTATTTCTATTTGCGTGCTTATGCACGTGTTTAGAGCAGTGTGCTATGTATGTATTAGATTTGTGTAGGTTTGTGCCTGTGTCGGTGTATCAATAGATGTATTGTAGCAGCGTGTATGTGTATTCTCCTATTTACTGCAGTATGGTGAATTTGTATGAATGAGGTGATGGGTCTGTACATATGTGAATGTCTGAACGTGAGTATATGTGCATGTTGTTGATATTTAACTCCAGGTCAACTCCGTTTGAGAACATCTATGATCAAATGCTTTCAAGTTGTGTCCAATCCATCTGTTTAAGCTTATATGATATTATCAAAGGTGACTTTACTGTATCTAAAGCAATAAGAAGTGATTTGAAGGTGATTTTTGCTGTTATTTCTAACACGTTGGAATACACGATGGTCCACGCAAGTAACTCATGGTTGTAATTGTTGCTGCTGATAGTATCTGCAGTCTGGTCTGACTGGGCAGACCTACTTTGAAAGACAATCTACGAGTGAGCAAACCGTTCTTCCCCAGCCAGTGCGACAAAACAATAGAGTGTGATTTAAGGGGGATTTGTTTGCTATTTCATGCATATCATGGGACCACTTAAAGAGTTTTGTAGGATATTTCAGCTGTGTTCTATATCACTGTGATGGAATGATTGTGTGCTTGCATATGCTTTTGTGTGTGTGAGTGTGTGTGTTTGTATCTGCGTATGTGTTTGTGTGTGTGAGAGTGCGTGTGTGTCTGATGTTATTTTTTATGTGTGAATATATCTATACTATCCTTTACAATACTATGTATTTGTGTATGTGTGCTTTCATGAGTGCGTGCGTGCGTGCGTGCGTGCGTGCATGCGTGCGTGCGTGCGTGCATGCGTGCGTGCGTGCGTGCATGCGTGCGTGCATGCATGCGTGTTTGCGTGCATGCGTGCGTGCGTGTTGTGGGGCTCTGAAATTTCAACATATGCATGTTTGGCATTAAATGCCAAACACATTTGCCATTCATTCCACAATATATTGACTATATTCCCTATAAATTTCGATCAACTGATCTTATTAGAGTGACCTCCCTTGGTTTAAACTTATAGACTTTTAACTCTCTGCGAGGGAATTTTCTTTGGTAAGCGTTTGGAAAAGCTCAGGTGATTGGTTGATTTTCCAGCTCACTATTTTACATAGGTAACTCTCCCGGATTTTTCCGCAAGTATTTATAACATATATGCCGTAGAGGAATCTGTACACACATACATACACATATAGAGACATACAAACAAAAACACACTCCCAAATATTATTATTTTATCGGCAGAAATTACAGAGTGACGCAAGGATCGAAGTTACGTGTGCTGGCATTTATCCAAAGTGAATCAAAGATTATACATGTGTGTGTCTGCGTGCACGCGCGCGAGCATATGTGCGTGTCAGTGTGTCTATGTGTTGGTGTATGTGTGTTTCTAACGCAAGGTGAGAAATGAGTATAGCACAACTTTACACTTAGTTACAATTGTTTCCGTACCACAAAGTTCCTAACCCAATTCTAGGTAACTGATGTCGTTGTGATGAGTGATATGCAACGTGTTGTTGATTAACTTGAGTTTCTGCACCAAAAGACTTCGAATTTTTTCTCAGACTTGAATAGCAAGTGGTTCGATTGAAGAGATTCTATACTCTATCAATACTTATATTACTACACACACACACACACACACACACACACACACACACATATATATATATATATATATATATATATATATATATATAATATATATATATATATAGATATATATATATATATATAATTATATATATATATATATATATATATATATATATATAGATATATATATATATATATATGTATATGTATATCGCTAGCCACTACACATTCTTTATTTTCTCTCTTTGTTTCTTTCTGTGTTCTTTTCTGTGGAAGAGCGTAGGCTCGAAACGTTAAATACTTTTTCACTTCCCGAGCGTTATACTAATACATCTGTTTGTTTTGTACAACACCTGTCTTCGTCTTTTGGGGGTTTTTTTTTGTGAATTCTCCCTAATATATATGTGTGTTGTGTATATATATGTATGTATGTGTGTGTATGTATATGTATATATGTATGGATGGGTGGATGTATGTATAAGAAGTTACGGAGTGACTCAAGGATCAGTGTTTCGTGCGTTGGCACTTATCAAACTTGTCAAACAGATCGAAGGCCGGTGAGTTATGTATGTATATGAATATGCTCGTATAATGCATGAAACTTACAGGATGTGATATATATACTGTGTGTATGTATATATATATATATATATTTATTTATATATTTATCTCTCAAAACCCGTCACTCTCTTATCAATGGATGTAGCTGTTGTTCAACTCCAGGTTAATACTGAATCAGTTGAACAACCTCAAAGCGTTACATCCATGACCATTTCATTTCATCTGCGACAATGCATCAGAATTATTATCAAATGTATCAATTTCTCCTTTTAAGACGTTAAAATATGGCTTTCCGGGGAATTTGACTGATTTTTCTAGCATACTTATCTACCAGATAGAGGCTGTCACATTGGCTGGTATGAGTGGAGTGTGTGTCGCAACGATTGATGTTCTGCACCAATGAAGTGCAGCGGTGTGCGGTGTGTTTATCTCTACATGCAACGGAATGCAATGTCGTATATCTGTCACTAAGAATTATTCAGGCAAGTGCATGCACATGTGAATAGGGCTGCATGTACACCTGTGTATGTGTGTGCATATATGTGCGTGAGTGCGTGTGTATGTGCTTATGTCAATGTATAATCTATTGTATGCGGATATGCATTATAGAATCTTTGCTTATGGTTTTTCCTGAGCGAATATAAGTGTATGTATGTGTGCCTGTGTGTGTGTATGTATGCGTTTGTGTTAGTGTGTTTGCGCATGTGTTTTGTGCCACAGGAAGTTTGAGCACGTTCCTGTGTGAGTGCGTATGAGTATGTGAGTGTGTATGTGTGTGCATTATAGTTTTTATGTAGACGTGTGTCTTTGTAACTTGCTCTCTTGTGTATGAGTATGTGTATGCATACGACTATGTAGTTGAATACTTTTGCGCATGTATGTGTGTGTTTGCGATGTATGTTTATGGTTTGTGCGTGTTCACAGGGCGTGCTTACATGTCATGAAACTTATGTACTTCTGTGTAAGTATATATCTGTGTGTGGGGGGGGGTATGTGAGTGTGTGGATTTTCACGTATATGTATGCGAATGAGTGTTCCAGTATGAGGGAATATGTTTGTTAGCGCGCATGTATGACAGTATGCTTGTGTATATGTGTATCCTCATGTGCTCGTGCGGTGTGCGCATATTTGGGTATTACGGCTTCTGCATGTGTATCATATAATAATATTATGCAAATATTTACTTTACATGAGTCATATAACAAACATATAAATATATATTATACATACATACATACATACATATAAATATAATAATATAAATAATATATAATATATACATAATACATACATATATATATATATATATATATATATATATATATATATAATATATATATATATGTAGGATATATATATATTATATAATTATATATATATATATATATATATATATATATATGTAGATATATATATATATATATATGTATATGTATATCGCTAGCCACTACACATTCTTTATTTTCTCTCTTTGTTTCTTCTGTGTTCTTTTCTGTGGAAGAGCGTAGGCTCGAAACGTTAAATACTTTTTCACTTCCCGAGCGTTATACTAATACATCTGTTTGTTTTGTACAACACTGTCTTCGTCTTTTGGGGGTTTTTTTTTGGAATTCTCCCTATATATATATGTGTGTGTGTGTATATATATGTATGTATGTGTGTGTATGTATATGTATATATGTATGGATGGGTGGATGTATGTATAAGAAGTTACGGAGTGACTCAAGGATCAGTGTTTCGTGCGTTGGCACTTATCAAACTTGTCAAACAGATCGAAGGCCTGTGAGTTTATGTATGTATATGAATATGCTCGTATAATGCATGAAACTTACAGGATGTGATATATATGACTGTGTGTATGTATATATATATTATATATATATTTATATATTTATCTCTCAAATACCGTCACTCTCTTTATCAATGGATGTAGCTGTTGTTCAACTCCAGGTTAATACTGAATCAGTTGAACAACCTCAAAGCGTTACATCCATGACCATTTCATTTCATCTGCGACAATGCATCAGAATTATTATCAAATGTATCAATTTCTCCTTTTAAGACGTTAAAATATGGCTTTCCGGGGAATTTGACTGATTTTTCTAGCATACTTATCTACCAGATAGAGGCTGTCACATTGGCTGGTATGAGTGGAGTGTGTGTCGCAACGATTGATGTTCTGCACCAATGAAGTGCAGCGGTGTGCGGTGTGTTTATCTCTACATGCAACGGAATGCAATGTCGTATATCTGTCACTTAATGAATTATTCAGGCAAGTGCATGCACATGTGAATAGGGCTGCATGTACACCTGTGTATGTGTGTGCATATATGTGCGTGAGTGCGTGTGTATGTGCTTATGTCAATGTATAATCTATTGTATGCGGATATGCATTATAGAATCTTTGCTTATGGTTTTTCCTGAGCGAATATAAGTGTATGTATGTGTGCCTGTGTGTGTGTATGTATGCGTTTGTGTTAGTGTGTTTGCGCATGTGTTTTGTGCCACAGGAAGTTTGAGCACGTTCCTGTGTGAGTGCGTATGAGTATTGTGAGTGTGTATGGTGTGCATATAGTTTTTATGTAGACGTGTGTTTGTAACTTGCTCTCTTGTGTATGAGTATGTGTATGCATACGACTATGTAGTTGAATACTTTTGCGCATGTATTGTGTGTTTGCGATGTATGTTTATGGTTTGTGCGTGTTCACAGGGCGTGCTTACATGTCATGAAACTTATGTACTTCTGTGTAAGTATATATCTGTGTGTGGGGGGGGTATGTGAGTGTGTGGATTTTCACGTATATGTATGCGAATGAGTGTTCCAGTATGAGGGAATATGTTTGTTAGCGCGCATGTATGACAGTATGCTTGTGTATATGTGTATCCTCATGTGCTCGTGCGGTGTGCGCATATTTGGGTATTACGGCTTCTGCATGTGTATGCATATAAATAATATTATGCAAATATTTACTTTACATGAGTCATATAACAAACATATAAATATATATTATACATACATACATACATACATATAAATATAATAATATAAATAATATATAAATATATACATAATACATACATATATATATATATACATACCTACATATATATGTATATATACGTGTATATATATAGTGAGAGTGAGATACATATATACATATGTGTGTGTATTACATAAATTACGCATTTGTATTGTGTATCATATATATATATACATACGCAAATATGCATACATGCATCCGTCCTTCTATTTATTCTTTCCTCCAATTATCCATCCATCCATCCATCCATCCATCCATCAGTCCATTACACACACACT
>NC_043014.1:18771072-18786072 GCF_006345805.1 Octopus sinensis | reverse complement strand
GCTCGAAAGTTTTCTGCATTGATTTTATACCTCTTCTTCCGTCTTTTCTTCTGCTGATAGCGTTTTGTCTTTGAAAATTTGCAGTCGATGTCAGAAATCCGGTGCTTTTAATACTCATGGGATGGATCTCCTCTGTAGAACTGTCGAGTATCCCCAATGCTGGTGTCCGTACGGATAATCGGTATTGGCCCTGCGTACGGGCCTGTAAGTGATTGTTTTGTGGTATAATATTCTTTGCTCATTCTCTCTCTTCACAGTGACTTTGAATGATATATTTTCTACAATAGATAGTTACATGTAGCATTCATACGTATGTATGGGTTGTTAATACGAGTGTTGTCGTTTGTGCGTTTTGGCTGAGTGATTTTATTTGGTAGGATGATATATTTCTTTTCAACAAATGAAGCTGGCATAGTATTTTTTCTGAAACTTTGAGGATGTTCGGTATTTCTTATCCCAACATTCTGTAAGTCTTATGTATCCTTTCTTATGATCTTTCCCAGGCTTTCTGTAGAAATGGTATAGGTCTTGGTTCAACTCGAAAGTCCATTGATATTTTTCTTCATAGTTCCAGAATCGGTGATGGCTGATTCCGGGTTTTTTTTTTTTGTCGCCATGGTGTACATATAGTAATTTCCCACGTAGTTTGTATCTCACTGTTTGAGTATTACTGCGATCTTTTCAAAAAAGATTTTCGTTTGCGCTTACTCAAAGGTAACCATTTCTTTAACCAGGCTTTATTAATGGCAAAAATTATAGGGAAAGGTATTCATTACTCGGGATAATGAATAGTGCTCTGTGCCAACGAGTCTGCATTCGACGCCATGATGAATATGCATGTATGTATGTATGTATGTATGTATGTATGTATGTATGTATGTATGTATGCATGCATGCATAAATGTATGTATGCACGAATGTCTATATGCATATATAAGAAACGCATATATGTGTGTGTGAGTGAGTGTGTGTGTGTGTGTGTGAGTGTGTGTGTGTGTATGTGTGTGTGTGTGTGGATATGCGTGTTGGTGCGCGCGTGTAGCTAGGTATGTATATGCGAATATCTTAATGCTACCTTCGATTAAGCTTTCAACAATGCATTTCGCTTCACATATAAAACGTATTCATACAGAGCTAACGTCCACATCTCTCGAGAGTGAACTCGGTTTCTACTAGCATCTAGAGGAATTTTTACTCGTAACTAAATAAGACAGATGCTTCTTCAGGGAAGTTTAGAATTGCTGCTACGTTTCCAAGCCCTTAGTAATGTGTTAGCTGAATCTATACAATGGTAAGCAAAACTTCTAAAATATGTATATAGTCAGTCGAAGTGTTTATCTATTTGAAGATGAAATCGAATAAACAGTTGAATTTAAAGAAATTTTAAGAAATGTTCAACTTCATTCTACGATTATTGATCTGTATGATATTGAGAATAAAATTTTACATTTAAATGGAAAACAGATTCTACCGAAAAACTGATTTACTTAAAGACCTCAAACAACAGATCATGAACGTGCGATTTCCCAACGGCAGTCACTTCGTATGTTAAACTTGTAACATGAATTAAGTTTATATAACACAATAGCGCACGCATGAAGTTGTTTTCAATTTAGAGATATAATTATACTCACAACGGTTTAGTGTACACTAGCAGTATCGCCCGGCGTTGCTCGGGTTTGTAAGGGAAATAATTATATAAGCATTTTTAGAGATGTAAAGTATAATAGTCATCTCAATATGGCTAACCACAAAGGGGGAGAGGTGTTACTGTAGCTTTTTACGTTCTGAGATTTAATAATAAATTTTAGAGAGTTACTTCCCTTATATATGTCAAAAATGGATTAAAAATGGGAAAAGATGATGGTAAATTTTTTTTTAAATCGTAGACTCATCGTAGACGTGTGCTAATACCCAGACGGTCTCGATATGAATCACGACTATAAGATACCCGGTTTTGGTTAAACTGCACCGCAAAATGTGGGAGTAGTTAGGAATCTAAATCGTAGGAGCAGACACACAACCTCACTTTTATATATAAAAATTTCCTCTATTTACATAATATTGAGGTCTCTTTCTTTCTTTTGTTATCTTACTGTTTTTACCAATATACATATATATATATATAAATATATATAGTTACAGAGATGTACTTGCATAGCAAGTGACTTGATCTGAGATCGTGTGCTGGAACGAAAACAGTTGCAGCGTTGAAGGTGTTTATATGCCATTTAAGAAACACACAAAAACCGTTAGATTCACTTCAACATTTAAATTTAATTTGTCAAAATATTTTCGTCGCTTTGAGCCCGCGACCTGTTAGCACGATATTTTTGTCAGTGAACAGGTCGCGGTCTCAAAGCGACGAAAATATTTTGGCAAATTAAATTTAAATGTTGAAGTGAATGTAACGGTTTTTGTGTGTTTCTTAAATGGCTTACAAACACCTTCCACGCTGCAATATATATATACACACATATATATATATGTATGCATGTATGTATGTATGTGTGTATATGTGTATGCATGTATGTGTGTGTGTGTGCGTGTCTGTGCTTGTGATTGTCCTCCACCACTGCTTGACAACGAATGTTGGTTTGTTTACATCCCTGTCACCTAGTGGTTTGACAAAGGAAACAGATAGAATAAGTACAGTGCTTACAAAAATAAAACTGGAGTTGATTCATTAAACTACAATTCTTCAAGGCATTGCCCCAGCATGGCCACAGACCAATGGCTGGAAAAAGCAGAAGAATAAAAGAATACATTCTCTGCTTTGGTCTTATGTTCAAGGCATGAGAAAGCTTGAGTTTACATGAGAAGGCCTAACAGACCTGGTAGAAACAGCAGCCAAATCTCCCTCAAATCACACCTTACTGTCTTATGTATGTATATATATATGAGCCAATGAGGGGGACCTCTACATGGTAGCTAGACCTGGTAGAAATAGCAGCCAAATTTCCCCCAAATCACACCTTACTGTCTTATCTATGTATATATGTATGTATGAGCCTATGAGGGAGACCCCTACATGGCAGCTAGACATGGTAGAAATAGCAGCCAAATCTCCCTCAAGTCACACCTTACTATCTTATCTTTCTGCTACTTGGATATAGGTCTTATATTCGTCGTAAAAAACTTTCCTGTCACACACACACGCACCCTCACACACACACACACGCGCACACACACACACACTCACACACACGCACGTTAGCTTACAATTTTATTTATATATTTGCGTGTCTATGTGTGGAAAGAGGAAGTGGGAGGCAGAGTGAAAGAATCACTCACTACAGTAAGTGAATTACTTTCATTTTATTCGTTGCCCACTGTGTGTGTGCGTTTGCGTGTGGTGTAAACCAGACTAAGAAAAGCATTTGACACACACACCAGAATGTGAGTTTTCTGTAAATTTTGCTTAATTGGAGTTTAAATTTTAAAAACTGGACCTGGCATGACGCGATGCATTGTACTCTTAAAAATGCTAGGTAAATTGTAATTGAAGAAATCCTATATTGTAGATTTGTATAACTCCCAAAGGGAGGCAGATAAAATCTGCCTTTTATAATAAGAGATGTACATGAGTGTGTATGTGTGTGTGTGTGTGTAAATATATGTATGTATGTATGTATGTATGTATGCATGCATGTATGTATATGGGTAAAATTTGATATTAACCCCCGCACAATTTTTTCTAAGGAAAAAAATTACGAAAGACTACCGAGAGTCACGTGGAGAGGAAACGGTTGTGCTTCGACCGGGAGCTCCAAGTCTGGGATAGTATAGACCTTTCTTATATATATATATATATATATTATATATATATATATATATATATATATATATATATATATATATTGTTGGCAGTCTCTGTAGTCTGCCGTAATTTCTTTTCTCAGTAAAAATGGTACGGGTGTTAATATCAAAATTTACATATGTATGTAGTGGAGGCGCAATGGCCCAGTGGTTAGGGCAGCGGATTCGTATGATCGCGGTTTCGATTCTCAAGCCGGGCGTTGTGAATGTTTATTGAGCGAAAACACCTAACGCTCCTCGTGGCTCCTGCAGCGGGTGGGTACTCTTTCACCACAACTTTCTTTCACCCTTCTTTCTCTTTCTGTTCTACCTGTATTTCAAATGGCCAGCCTTGTCACACTCTGTGTCACGCTGAATTTCCCCGAGAACTACGTTAAGGGTGCATGTGTCTGTGGAGTGCTCAGCCACTTGCACGTTAATTTCACGAACGGGCTGTTCCGTTATTCAGATTAACTGGCACTCCCGGCATCGTAACCGACGATATTTATGTATATGTATATATGTGTATGCATATATGTATATGTATGCACAATCACACACACACACACACACAGATTTATGTATAAATACGTGTATTTATATATATATACATACACACACACCTATATATGTTTGCGTATGTAAAAGTTTGATTTCGTGTGTGTGTGTCTGTGTGTATGTGTGTGTGCAGTCAGCTGTAGAATGTATTACCTTCCTCACTTGTGCAATTTGTATGACAAGACTATCACAGAAAGTGGGATAAGAGTCATTATTACCTTACGACTTGATGGCAGACTTCTCAACACTAGAAAGTTACAAGCTACCACCGAAATTAAATCTGAACGGATACTTTAGCAACAGAACACTTATGATTGTATTCTGGTTGTTCATACCCTGAAAGCCCCTTGTCAGCTGCCGTTAAACTGTCAGCAAAACTTATGTCATTTTTCAGTGGCACACTGCCCAATACGCCCACCTTGCTATTTTCTCTGTTCAAAACGAACAACTAACCACAACATCCCAATTCAGATACCGAGGAGCAAATATTTCAAATGACAGAACAAGAGATTCTTTCTAAATAATCATTTCGGCTACGATACCATGGTCCTCGTTTCCCGGTCTACCTTTCTTTCCACTCTACTCTTTCCGCGCGAGACATGAGTAAATAAAGTAACCGCAGTAAACCTCGAGAACTGTAACTTCTGTACATTATTTACATTATTTACATTATAGGCAATGGACATATGGCTAATGGTTAAGAGCGCGGGCTACTAACCCCAAGATACCGAGTTCGATTCCAGGCAGACCCGAATAATAATAATAATAATAATAATAATAATAATAATAATAATAATAATAATAATAATAATAATAATGAGCAAATATAAAGATCTTGAAATAGAAATCAGCAAAATGTGGAACCTGAAGACTAAAACAATACCTGTTGTCATAGGTGCCCTGGGAATGATAGCAAAAGGGGCTGATCACTACCTAACTCAGATACCGGGAAACCCCAAAATGGCAGAAATTCAAAAGATAGTGCTCATGGGAACTGCTCATATCCTACGCAAAATATTTTCTATGTAACCTCAAGTTTTAAAAACAAACATAACTTTGTTTTTTTTTTTTCGTTTTTTTTTCAGGCATTCACTAGTA
This sequence comes from Octopus sinensis, assembly GCF_006345805.1. Lineage (NCBI taxonomy): Eukaryota > Metazoa > Mollusca > Cephalopoda > Octopoda > Octopodidae > Octopus > Octopus sinensis. Next base: position 18,780,618 of record NC_043014.1, on the reverse strand, counting down.
CAACACTAAATACAAAACCAAATATATGGCACACTAGGCATAACAACAATACGAACTTCCAACCTGTTGCCTCTTGAGGTCTCTGAGTGAGACTTGGAGCCAACTTGTACAAATATAAAGCAAAAGTCAAAGATATAATAATAATAATAATAATAATAATAATAATAATAATAATAATAATAATAATAATAATAATAATAATAATAATAATAATATCATCGAACAGTACCTTAGGAATAAGAACCCAGGTTAGAAATTTCCCCAAGACACCTGATGAAGGCCTGAAGGTATATCAGTCGAAATGTTGTGTTAACAACAAACATGATGCGGACAAACGTAACTAATGTAATCCCTTAAATATAGAACTGTATTGCAACTTCTGTATCCAGAAAACTTTATCAGGCATCTGGCGAGTGGCGAAAACGTAGAAAGAAATCCTACATAGAACTAACACCAAAGCATTAGTTATTTTACTACGGGAATACAGGGCACAACATGACTCGTGTTTATGTATATATATATATATATAAACGGCAGTTTGTCTGTCTGTGTGTCTGTGTGTCTGTCAGGTTGTACCCTCACCCTGACCACGGGTTTCAACCGATTCTGATGAAACTTGACACACACATAGCCCAATGTCATAATTCAAAACTAACGCAGCGGAAATTTTGAAAAGTTCCCCCAGTTCTGAAAAAAATTGATAAATTCGACATGGGGTCGAGAATCTAAGCTTTTTATATGCAACACATTTTCTGTTGTAGTTTTCGAAACTTGCAATCGATTTTCACCAAACTCATGATGAAGCTTAATGTTACCTAAGAAACTTAATTCTGACGTTAGTTTTCCATGCAATACCTTACCATCAGAAAAAAATCGATAAAATCATGCCATTTTGGGAAATTGCGTTCAAATTCAAAATGACATATTTTCGACAATATCTTTCACAAATTGGCAGGAATTTTTTTTAAATTCACAGCGAGCATCATGTCTGCTCCAAGAAGCTATATGGCCCTTTTTATTCCAATAGGATACTTTATTACTGGAAAAAATCGGTTAATTAAATCATATGTGGCACACATAGCAAACCGATTTGTGTATTAAACACAAACCAGAGACTGTCTAGGGGACGCAACTCGACCTTTTTAACTCTCGGAACACGTGGGGTAAGTATCCCAAAATGTATAAAAATGTACAAAAACGGCAAAAAAGCGGGCAGCGATGAGTGACAACAACGAAAAAGTCAAAAGTGACCAAACTGAACAAACAAATGGAAAAGGTTTTTTGATGCACACGACAAAAGCGGTTTATAATAAACCAAGAGTTTGCAAGTAGCGTCCGAGGACCCTTAGGGTACGTCAAAAATTTAAGGTAAAACGTTTGGGATGGTAGTTATAAAGAAAGTGTAAACAAAAAAAGTATTCGAATAACTTGCGGCTGCAGCAGCTATTAGCAGAAGTGGCGTTGTTGGGGGTAAAGTCTCGAATGTAATTTCTTCCTGGTAGGAATTGGTTGGGTTGAATTATCGATAGCTGTTTGATAGTTATTTGGGAGTGAAGAGAAGACATTGCAACCTACACATGCGCCTTCGTTCTCTAGAGGGAAAGGACTAGATTGGGATTAGTCGTTGCCTTCTAGGGGCATCTATATACCCGGGCAACGTCGGGCCCATGCTGCTAGTATATATATAATTATGCTTTGGCTTTGCGATACTAATAAGTTGTGAGAAATAGCTTATGCATATTCTTGAGAATAAAGCATCAGGTGAGTATTGAACGTAATATAAATACATGAATAACAAAACAACGCAAGTATCTTAGTTTCATTAGGCTACAGCTTTATCTGCTATAAGAACGATTACCCTCAGAAGTGAGTGCCCAGGCGGCATCTCAAATCTCCTAAAGATCCATTTAAATGAGGTATATGTGTGTTGCGAAGAATAATTAAATACGTACTTGATTACTTCCCGAACCATATATGATATAATACATTTCTTTTTAAAACAGAATAATTGCAACGAATAATATACGCTCAGGAAGATAATAACAGACACCCACATATGTTTACATGAGTGTCCTTATATCCACATGCATGTTTAGAGACAGATATACCAGTACAAAAATAGTAAATAAATATATATATATAGCCATTTGTGTGTAAATGCACATAAACATAGATGCAGAGATTTGCATACGCATAAGTGGTCACACAGCCACATAACAGGCACACACACACATATGTATATCTACACATAGTCAGAGAGAGAGAGAGAGAGGGGGGAGAAACAGAGAGAGAGCAGGGGATTCATACACACCCGTTCATACATAAATATATGCATATATTTACATGCATAATTAAAATAAAATATAAATGAATATTTATTATGACATTTAAGTAATGGTGAAAATTTTTTAGAATATTAAGGCAAAATTCCTGAAATACAGAGATGGAGCCGGCCGTTGAATCTGGACTATTACTTTTTTACTCTTTACTTGTTTTAGTCATTTGACTACAGCCATGCTGGAGCATCGCCCTTAGTCGAGCAAATCGCCCCCAGGACTTATTCTTTGTAAGCTTAGTACTTATTCTATCCGTCTCTTTTGCCGAACCACTAAGTTGCGGGGACGTAAACACACCAGCATCGGTTTGTCCATACTCTGAAATGTTGGGGGGACAAACACAGACACACAAACATATACACACACATACATACATATACATATATATGATGGGCTTCTTTCAGTGTCCATCTATCAAATTCACTCACAAGGCTTTGGTCGACCCGAGGCTATAGTAGAAGACGCAGTTAAATCTCTGATTCTTTTGTAAAAGAATTTAAATTCGAAGTATTGTGTGATTAAAGTTAATGACTAGCTTATTTTTTTATTCAAAAGCCATTTGTCTGAAACCGAAATTTCACACGCTTCCAAGTAGCATGATCAGCATGGTTTTCATTTTGCCATATATGGATCCCGGTTGATAATCATTTCTCTAAACGCATTGATGGTCTACGGAATATGTGTGCCACTATAGAATTCAAAAAACGTATTGATGCAATTGATATTTCAAGGAATCTTGTCTGACGCTCTGACAATTCAATCAAACTCACCATGGCCCTAGACAGGCGCTTTTACTTATCACACCGAAAAGAGGAAAATCAAAGTTGATCAACGCGTGATTCAAACCCAGATTGCAAAGTTCATAAGTAGTGAAAGCTGTTTTCTACTACCCCCTGACGGCCCTGCCAACTGGCTTTTGAGCAATAAATAAGAAAGTGTGTGTGTGTGTTTGTGTGTTGTCGCGCGCGTGTGTGTGCGTGTGTGTGTGTCTGTGTATGTAATATGTGTGACGTTGCTTATGAATAAGTGTATGAGTATGAGTGTGTGTAAATATGTGTATAATTTTGTGTGTGCGTGTCTGCTTAAGACAGGCAATGTACCGGGGGATTCTGAGCAGTGGTTTATGGGAATAATTGATTAATAAAATACGAATGTAAAGATGAACACTTGAACGAATTTCACGTTGAAGATTTCGCTTGGGTAATGTTACGAAAATGTTGGGATTGGTGAGTTAGATTTACACATACATATATGCATACACGCGTTCGTGTGTATACGTTTCTCTATATACGTGCATGAATATATTCATGTTTGCGTGTGTGTATGCATGTGTGTGTGTATGTGTGTCTGCATGCATATGAAAATATGTATGCATGTATATGTATATATACAGTATGCTTACCAATTTATCAACCTTTTTACTCCCTCTTTCTCCCTTTCTACATATATATATATATATTATATATATATATATATATATATATATATATATATATTATTGTGTCTGGAGAGAGTCACTCTCTTTTAATGCTCGATATATATATATATATATATATATATATATATATATGTATATATATATATAATATAATATGTTATATATGTACGCACACACCACACGCACACACATATATATATACATATATTCATACATATATATATAGATATATATACATATATATATAAATATATGCATATATATATGCATAATATATATGAGTATATATATATAAGTATATATATATATATATGTATATATATGTATACATATATTTGTACATATATACATGTATATATATATGTATATATATATATATTATATATATATATATATATAATATATATATATATACATATATATATATAATATATATATATAAACCTATATATGTTTATATATATACATATGAATATTTATCTACGGACAATATATAGATGCATGCACATATATACACTTACACACTCACCCCACTATGTAAGCATTTTCTATATGTGTCTGAGTCTGTCTCTCTGTCTGTGAGCGTGTGAATGTAATGCCAATATCTCAAAATCAGCAAATTGTGTAGATTTAGAAATTAATGTCTGACAAATATTATAAAATGCAACTACGAACATTCCAATGAATGCCATATAGGAATTATATTATTTAATTCTATATGAGAAAATTCTATATAATAAATTATCTCTATCCTAGCTGATTTTCATACTTAATATAACCAAACTTTGAAATTATATTCAAATGCGTGTAACACCAAGTGTTATGCGTTTCGGATACATTCACCGTTAGTTGCGCGAATATCCATTGGGTGATTACATAAGTTAATATTAGTGATTTTAGCATATAGTTACCAATACAGGCTTTTATTTAAATGATTCAAATTATACATCGAGGGAGGGTCAGTGAGAAATAAGATTATACTTGATAACCTAGTTTTAAATGCAGCACATTTCAACCATTTCAATCATCCGTTACCCATGGGAAAGTCGTGAGTGCAGACTACTCAAGCACCGCCTCCATATGCTACAATAAGTTTGTTACTTCTCAAGCCATACCTGGCTCATAAGAGCCGGTTCCCGGTTTCCTTGGCGTATAGGTTCCCCACCTGGACGGGACGCCTGTCCGTCGCAGGTGAGCTGCAAGATGCAGGAGGAAAGAGTGAGAGAAAGTTGTGGCAAAAGAGTCAGCAGAAGTTCACAATTACCTTCTGCCGGAGCCGCGTGGAGCTTAGGTGTTTCACTCATAAACACACACACATCACCCGGTCTGAGATTCAAACCCGCGATCCCTCGACCGCGATCCGCTGCTCTAACCACTAGGCCATGTGCCTCCACATGCTACAATAAGAAGCAACTATCATTACATTTTCCAACTGGATTCCCATGCATGACCAACTGAGATTACGCATACCATAAAGCAATTTCGCTCGTGTTCTGCCACTACCTCTCCTGTCGGCTGACTCAGATTGCAGAATCTGTCTGGCTATCCTTTCCACAGGCATCCTGGTGACAGGTCTGTAGTGCCAAAGTCGTGAACTCTCAATGAGGGGAGTTAGGGGTTTGACGTGGAGAGAACCCTTAATCACCGAGTTAAGCATTCTATTGATTGTCGTTACTTCTGAGATCATTCGTAAGGAACCTCATTTCAGTCGGTGGCTTTCGCGATCGTACCTTCTGCTATTACCTACATTTAGGAACTTAAGTGACGATAGGCAAGGAAACCGAATTGAAGGTAACAAGTCAGACTTTTTCACCAAACTCCACTCTTCTGAGAATCGAATGGTGAAGCCGATTCATTACTCAGGCAGCACTTACAATTCTAACATCCATTTCAGATTTCTGCCTTCCATTTCTTGTGAAAGCTAAAAACTTCGCTAGCCTCAGTGATGCTCTACAAACATGCAGATACTTTCTGGAGGGGACCAGTATTTCAGTCTTTGGAGCACTTATTCTCATCTCAACAAAATGTCATGCAGGGCCGTGTCGTCTGCAAATATTAGTACATCTGTAGATACAAAGAATGGGTTGGTTACAGCCGAAAGGTCTTTGACCAAAGGTGTCTCGTGAAGCAAAGGTAACTTGGAGCTAAATAGATGATAGATGTTGGACTGGTTTTTTATGTAACTACTTGATTTATGGAGCTGCTTCGACTTATGGAACTTTCTATTAAAGACACAAATTTGTGTCTTTAATATTCATTAAGCAAAACCAGTTCCAACCAGTTCAAGCTAATATGTATATATTATTTTTTTCTTTCTACTCTAGGCACAAGGCTCGAAATTTTGTGGGGAGGGGACCTGTCGATTATATCGACCCCAGTACGCAACTGGTACTTAATTTATCGACCCTAAACGATGAAAGGCAAAGTCGACCTCGGCGGAGCTAATACGTATATTGAATTATATATGTATTCCATCAAATAATCTTTCACATATTTTTACCACGCATTCACTTTTAGCCACAAGTATTGTTGCTACACGAGACTGTGATCCAAGACACGTGCTCAAGCTGATATTCGTTAGAATTGCACCTAAGAAAGGCGGTAGGCTGGCAGAATCGTTAGCACGCCGGACAAAATGCTTAGCGGCATTTCATCTGCCGCTACGTTCTGAGTTCAAATTCCGCCGAGGTCGACTTTGCCTTTCCTCCTTTCGGGGTCGATAAATTAAGTACCAGTTACGCATTGGGATCGATGTAATCGACTTAATCCGTTTGTCTGTCCTTGTTTGACCCCTCTATGTTTAGCCCCTTGTGCGCAATAAAGAAATAAGAATTGAACCTAAGATGTCCAGAACTGCAATATATGACTTATTCGCTATTCTGCATTGCTGCCATAATGGCTTGGCATGAGCAATAACAAGAAGTCAATAGTGTAGGTAGGAGAAATATACTAAGAAGCTTTTAAAACTGGAAAAATTATGAAAGGTAAAAAGACAAGCTTTTCTAAATGATATAATAAATGGAGAAATCCTAGCAATTCTCGCTGTTCTATAGGGCTTTACTTATACATTAATGATTAGGTGGTGATGTGATGCAGTACATCTACGTAGGTGTTTACAAATGCATATTCGTGTGCTCATATGTATTAATGCTCATACACTCTCACACACGCACATTTATATATGTATTCATATATATATATATATATATATATATATATATATATATATATATTGTTACAAACACACAGGCACATATTTATAGAAAAGAGCGAAAGAATGCATATATGTATATATATATATATATATATATATATATATATATATATATATATGTCTACACACACACACACACACACACATATTTGTTGTGGATCACCGTATTTTTGACATATTAAGAAAATTGAAAATAAGTTTTTTTTGTTGATTCTTTTGTTTTTGTCTTTTTTAAGAAGTCGCTCAAATGCAAATATAGCTCAGATATATGATGCATACGTATACACACCCGTTACATATACATACAGATACACCCACCACTTGTAAATATCTGTTCGTGTGTGAGTGTGTGTAGGGCTGCGTGTTATTGTTCATTATAAGGCTGACTCTATAAACATTTGTTCCCTAGCGAAAACGCTGTGTGTCGGTATGGGTTAGGGGGTGTAATAAGAGTGGGTGGGGGAGATTTTTGCAATAAAGCGGGGATGAAGACAATCCTGTTATGTGAGGGTATCTGTGGAGGAGGATGCGGGGCTGAATATGGCGGGAAAATTACGATGAGTGTGATAAGGCATCAGGGAGCCTGTTGGTAAATGGAAGCCTTTCAACGAAAATATGTTAGTAAGAATGAAGAATGCATATAAGAAAGCGAGTGGGGCGAGAGTGTTCCAGGTTTTGCATGGGGGAGAGAGAGAGAGAGAGAGAGAGACTATAAAGAGAGAAAGGAAGGAAGGAAGAAAGAAGAAAACAAGGAAGAAAAGAAAGAAAGAAGAAAAGAAATGAAGAAAGAATGAAAGAACGAAGAAAACAAGGAAAAAGAAAGAAGAAAACAAAGAAAGGAAGAAAGAAAGAAAGAAAGAAAGGAAGAAGGAAAGGAGGTGTGGGCGAAAGAATTTACTGGTGTGTAAGCAGTGACGGTCGCTCTAATGTAGGTGTTCGAGTGTGATGGTCATTGCAGTTGTTGTTGCTGCTGTTGCTGTTGTTGAATAACTCCATTTCAGCTCTGATGGAGTTGACCGATGACCAAATGTGTTCCAGCCAATTTTTGATTTCTTTTCTTTTTTTTCTTTCTGGATAACCAATGTCTGTTGCGGTGTGATTTTGAAGGAGTTTTGACTTCCATTCTAACAAGATGTGCGATCAAGCACTAAACAGAGGCAAACGCATTGTCTTCAATGGTGGTGTTATGGTGGTAATGGCGATAGTGGTGCTAAACCTAACCACACAGGATTAGCATTATTAGTGAGGAGTAACGGTAGTGATGACATGTGTAATACTCCTTTCTACTGTAGACACAAGGCCTGACATTTAAGGGAAGGAGATAGTCGATTACATCGACCCCAGTTCTTGACTGGTACTTAATTTATCGACACTGAAAGGATGAAAGGCAAAGTTGACTCCAGCAGAATTTTAACTCAGAACGCAGCGACGGACGAAATGCCGCTAAACATTTTGCTTGTTGTGCTAACGATTCATTCGTCACCATGATAGTAGCCTTTGTTTTTACTATGCTCAGCTTAAACCTGATCGAGCAGAGCTATGATTAAACACGTTCCAAGCTTGACCGTACCACTGGCTGGTACTACATTACAACACCATCTACTCATCATTGTACAAGTAAAGCGAGAATTGCTTGGATTTCTCCATTTATCATATCATTTAGAGAGCTTCTCTTTTTACCTTTCATAATTTTTCAATTTTAAAAGCCTCTTGGTTTATTTCTTCTACCTACGTTATTGTGTTCTTGTTATCGCTTACGCCAAGCCATCATGGCAGCAATACAGAAATAGCGAATAAATCGCATTGCAGTCATGGACATCTTGTGTCACGGTTTTCTGTAGCAACAACCTTTGTGAGTAAAAACGCATAGGTGATAAAAATGTGTAGAACATCGTTGGACAGAATACATATTTGATTCAATATAAGTATTTGTGTGAACTGCCTGGAACTGATTTCCCCTAACGAACATATTGAAGATACAACTTTGTTTATTTTAAAAGAAATTCCATAAATCGAAGCGGCTCCAAAGATAGAAGAAATGGGAAATTCATTAATGAAACTCATCTAAGATGTATCACCTGCTTATAATCATGTCAGCTTTGCTTTATATGACATCTATGATCGAAGTGGTTCCTACTGTAACGAGCCCATTCGTTTTATTTACAGATGCACTGATATTTGCAGACGAGGCGGTGCTGCTTGATATTTGGTTTATCAGAAGGTAATGTCTAGTATGCACCGAATGGGTTTGCTGCCTAGTACTACAAGGTAGAGATGACAATAAGTGCAACAAAGACTAGCATATTGTTCCTCTCAAGAAATTCTTTCCATTGTACTGTACATGTTTATGGAGCATCACAGAGGCTAAAGAAAATTAAGTATTCAAGAGAGATGGGAGGCAGAAAACTGGGATGGATGCTAAAGTGCTGTTAAAATAATTGCACCATCTTCAAGAGAGGTGAGAGTGGTGACAAAGTCAGACTTGTTATCTTTATTTCGGTTTCCTTGCCTATCCTCAATTATGGTCCTAGATGTACGTAATAGCAGATGACACGATC
>NC_043014.1:18746072-18766072 GCF_006345805.1 Octopus sinensis | reverse complement strand
AATACACTATTGTCCAAGGTTGGAGTCGATACACGATTGTCGGCGTCGTTTTAGCTTTGTAGTACATGAATAATATATGTGTGGGGAGGGGGGAATAAATTCTAAATTTGAGAAGAAGTGCCAGTTGTGGCTATGCAGTTTTTGCTATGTTAAAGATGTGCATTCGCCAAGATGATTCAAAAATACAAATAAATAGAAATTATGAAAAATACAAATAAATACAGATTGTTAAAAAAATACAATAGACACTTCTGTCACCACTCGTAAGACTACAGTAGTAAAACCAGTTTAATAAATACTCAAATAAATTTGAGTATTCCCTCTAACTTCGTACTAGGTGTAGTTTATTATATAACTTCATCCTTCTTTAAATTCCTAAATGATAAGTAGTACTCTACTATTACTAACACTACAACTACAAACAAGTTAGATCTTTTTTCGACTGCTTTCGCACCTTCCCCCAACTTTTGACCAATATCCACAGAATAACAATAAATCCTCTGTATCTCTGCTCGCTGCCTTTGTCTTTTAGCCTTAGCTAGAAAATCTTAGACCCCAACCCTATGCCTAATTGGCTTGTTTGCATTTATTTTTCTTCACCTTTGTTTTTGCTTTATTTATTCTATTTTATTCCTTAATTTATATTTTGACCTCTCTTTACTTCTCACTGCTCTAAGACTAATATAACAAAATATCACTTACACCCCACTCCGGCCTTCTTAAGAACCAATGTAGCAGAGTCCTATCTCACACGGATCGCTGACCTTAGATATCATATTACACACTTTGATGCACTATATTCATAACCTCAACGGCCAACTTAGTTGTAAAATTATTTCTCATCTGATGATTACGGTGTTTCATTCTTCTATAAAAACAGCTGTACTGAGCTGACAATTATCCATCGTAATGTCGGACACTCTAGAGTATACTAACAACATACTATTCAAAGAAACACGTGATTTCGACCACCCCTAGGCGCTAAATACTCGTAAGGTTGGTTTTCTCTGTGTACTCAACCGGAATATTCTATTTGACACGTATCAACCATAGGTCGTAACCACAGATTTATCCAACCCTACCTGCTACATATCTTTTCAAGTACCTGACTCTATCTGAATCCTTATTTTACTATATGCATACATACATATATATGTATATGTGTATATATATATATATATATATATATATATATATATATATATATATATATATATATTATATACATTATATATATATATATATTATATATATATATATATATATATGTGTGTGTGTGTGTGTGTATATGTATGTATATATATATATAATTATGTGTGTGTGTGTGTGTGTATATGTATGTATATATATATATATATATATATATATATATATATTATATATATGTATGTATATATGTATATATATATATAATATATATTATATATATACTAGCAGTATCGCCCGGCGTTGCTCGGGTTTGTAAGGGAAATAACTATATAAGCATTTTAGAGAGTTACTTCCCTTATATAATAGCGAAAAAAAATGCATTAAAATGGTAAAAGATGATGGTAAATTTTTTTAAATCGTAGACTCATCGTAGACGCGCGCTAATACCCAGAAGGGCTCGATATGACTCACGACTATAAGATACCCGGTTTTGGTTACACTGCACCGCAAAATGTGGGAGTAGTTAGGAATCTAAATCGTAGGAGACAGACACACAACTTCACTCTTATATATAAAGATATAAGTCACGTAGTTATATACACATACTCTGTTATATGCACACTCTTAAAAGAAAATGTTATTTTGAACACAACATTTATAAAGAACTAGCAGTATCGCCCGGCGTTGCTCGGGTTTGTAAGGGAAATAATTATATAAGCATTTTTAGAGATGTAAAGTATAATAGCCATCTCAATATGGCTAACCACAAAGGGGGAGGGGTGTTACTGTAGCTTTTTACGTTCTGAGATTTAATAATAAATTTTAGAGAGTTACTTCCCTTATATATGTCAAAAATGGATTAAAAATGGTAAAAATTGATGGTAATTTTTTTTTTAAATCGTAGACTCATCGTAGACGCGCGCTAATACCCAGACGGGCTCGATATGAATCACGACTATAAGATACCCGGTTTTGGTTAAACTGCACCGCAAAATGTGGGAGTAGTTAGGAATCTAAATCGTAGGAGACAGACACGCAACCTCACTTTTATATATAAAGATTTCCTCTATTTACATAATATCGAGGTCTCTTTCTTTCTTTTGTTATCTTACTGTTTTTACCAATATACATATGTATAAATATATATATAGTTACAGAGATGTACTTGCATAGCAAGTGACTTGATCTGAGATCGTGTGCTAGAACGAAAACAGTTGCAGCGTTGAAGGTGTTTATAAGCCATTTAAGAAACACACAAAAACCGTTAGATTCACTTCAACATTTAAATTTAATTTGTCAAAATATTTTCGTCGCTTTGAGACCGCGACCTGTTAGCACGATATTTTTGTCAGTGAACAGGTCGCGGTCTCAAAGCGAGGAAAATATTTTGGCAAATTAAATTTAAATGTTGAAGTGAATCTAACGGTTTTTGTGTGTTTCTTAAATGGCTTACAAACACCTTCCACGCTGCAATATATATATACACACATATATATATATGTATGTATGTATGTGTGTATATGTGTATGCATGTATGTGTGTGTGTGTGTGCGTGTCTGTGCTTGTGATTGTCCTCCACCACTGCTTGACAACGAATGTTGGTTTGTTTACACCCCTGTCACCTAGTGGTTTGACAAAGAAAACAGATAGAATAAGTACAGTGCTTACAAAAATAAAACTGGAGTTGATTCATTAAACTACAATTCTTCAAGTCATTGCCCCAGCATGGCCACAGACCAATGGCTGGAAAAAGCAGAAGAATAAAAGAATACATTCTCTGCTTTGGTCTTATGTTCAAGGCATGAGAAAGCTTGAGTTTACATGAGAAGGCCTAACAGACCTGGTAGAAACAGCAGCCAAATCTCCCTCAAATCACACCTAACTGTCTTATGTATGTATATATATGAGCCAATGAGGGGGACCTCTACATGGTAGCTAGACCTGGTAGAAATAGCAGCCAAATTTCCCCCAAATCACACCTTACTGTCTTATCTATGTATATATGTATGTATGAGCCTATGAGGGAGACCCCTACATGGCAGAAATAGCAGCCAAATCTCCCTCAAATCACACCTTACTGTCTTATGTATGTTATATATATAAATAACAAGCCACTACGGTTATTTAATGTAAAGTCTTCCTCAAATCACTCTCTTGCTATTTACTCTCTTCCAAGAACATTTTCACTCACTCTTATCTCTTAGCTTCCCATACATTTTACTCATGTATCTATCAGCGTGATAGACAGAAACAAATATTACATCGCCATCGCCATCGCATTTTATTGTCCACCTGTCAACGCACACACAGTGAATTAGTTTCATTTTATTCGTTGCACACTGTGTGTGTGCGTTTGCGTGTGGTGTAAACCACATTAAGAAAAGCATTTGACATACACACCAGAATGTGAGTTTTCTCTAAATTTTGCTTAATTGGGGTTGAAATTTTAAAAACCGAACCTGGCAAAACCCGATGCATTCTACTCTTAAAAATGCTAGGTAAATTGTAATTGAAGAAATCCTATATTGTAGATTTCTATAACTGACAAAGGGAGGCAGATAAAATCTGCCTTTTATAATCTCTTATTATAAAAGGCAGATTTTATCTGCCTCCCTTTGGGAGTTATAGAAATCTACAATATAGGATTTCTTCAATTACAATTTACCTAGCAGTTTTAAGAGTACAATGCATCGCGTCATGCCAGGTCCAGTTTTTAAAATTTAAACTCCAATTAAGCAAAATTTACAGAAAACTCACATTCTGGTGTGCGTGTCAAATGCTTTTCTTAGTCTGGTTTACACCACACGCAAACGCACACACACAGTGGGCAACGAATAAAATGAAAGTAAATAGCGACAGAGTGATTTGAGGAAGACTAAAGTGAAAGTATTCTGTCTATGACGCTGATAGATACATGAGTAAAATGTATGGGAAGCTAAAAGCTAAGAGTGAGTGAAAATGTTCTTGGAAGAGAGTAATTAGTAATAAAGTAAACATACACTCATACATACATACATACATACATACATACATACATACATACATACATACATACATACATAAATACATACACACACATACACACACACATACACACACACATACATACACACACACATACATACATACACACATACTTACATACATATACATACATACATGCATATACATACATACATACACACACACACATACACACACAGTATGGAAGCTTGAGAACAATCAGATACATTTGCAACACATCTGTTGAAAATATTATTGTTCACACACATACATATACATATATACATACAGACAGACAGACAGATAGACACACACACACACACACACACACACACACACACACATGATCCAGCATGGCCACAACCTCAAGGCTGAAACATATAAAACAATAACAGAATATAAATGTGTGCAAAGTACAAGAAATATTAATGCAGTATATGGGGATTGGACAATAAGCGTAGGCAGTGTCAATGGTGGTTCCAGAAATCCCGAGCCATAAACTACAGCCTAGAAGACGAGCCTCATCCTGAAAGATCTGTGGAACTCGACAAGGACATCCTGAAAACCCTGGTGGAACAAAATATCATCGTAACTGTTGAGGAACTAGCAGAGAAGCTTGGATTTGGTCATTCAACCATTCATTGACACCTGTGTGCTATCGGAAAAGTCAGCAAATTGGGTCAATGGGTTCCTCACGAACTTTCCGAGTCTAATTGCATGCAGAGAGTGAATGTATGCTTTTCTTTGCTGTCATATCTCACCACTACTGCGCTGTATATCTATATATATAAAACTGTAGTTGTGTGAGTGTCTGTCCCCTTCGATTTAGATTCCTAACTACTCCCACATTTTGCGGTACAGTTTAACCAAATTCGGGTAGCTTATAGTCGTGATTCATATCGAGCCCGTCTGAATATTAGCGCGCGTCTACGATGAGTCTACGATTTAAAAAATAATTTAACATCATTTATTATTCCATTTTAATGCATAATTTTTTTTTCGTGTCGATGGCGGCAGAGTTGGCGTCCACGCTCACACCTGCACCTGTGGGGAAGGGAGTGTAAGGAAATCAACGTCGTAATGCGTTGTCAAGGAGACCAGTGTTCTTTTAGAACAACGACTTCATGGCTTGAAGACACAAAACAGAATGGCTAAGAAAGCGTCTACATGAGTCTAACGATTTAAAAAAAAATTACCATCGTTTTTTTTCCATTTTTAATGCATTTTTTCGCTATTATATAAGGGAGTAACTCTCTAAAAATGTCTACGATAAGTCAACGATCTAAAAAAAAAATTACCATCATATTTTTTCCATTTTTAATGCATTTTTTGCTATTTTTTGGCTATAACTCTCTAAAAATGCTTATATAGTTATTTCCCTTACAAACCCGAGCAACGCCGGGCGATACTGCTAGTAAGAGATAAAATATTTTTTGGTTTTTCTTAACCCTTTCGTTACTATATTTCTGACCAAAATACACCCCTTATGTGTTTCAATTATTTTCTAACGTAATCATAAATTTAGTCTGGTTTCATTAAACAACAATAACTTTTTTATTTATCAATATATTAATGTGATTTTTGGAAGATAATTAATGAAATGTCCTCAACCAATTCTATACTATAATTTTTGTCACAAAGTGACTCTAATTGCAGGTAGATACAGGTAAATTCAACAATATAAAAATTATTAAAATTTTGTTCGAACATCGCTATAGAAAATGGGTTATTAGCTAATATTCAATTGGGTATACAACAAAATTTTACGATAGAATTTGTTATTCTGGGTAACTTTCTGATACCCATAATAATATTATGGCAAAATAGGCCTTAATTTCATTTAAGTTTGTGGAAATAACAAACTATCCTTTCTTTCGTTTTGTTTACGTTTAGCGTAACAGTTCGTTTCCGCCGTAATGATTTCAAATAGGCTCATTCGAAAAAGTAAAAAGAAATAGTTTAAGGCTTTACTCTTCTGGAAAGTCTGTGGCTTGGTGCAGTTTCTTCAGAAAAATCACCGAAGAAACAGTTTTTAAATTACACTCCATTCAGGTACCAATTCATTTTCTTAATCGCTGTCGGATTCACTGTTTTCACTTATATAGCTGCAAACTTGCAAAGAGAAAGGAGGAGAAGGGTGATAGCGTCAGTGAAACAGTTCGCTCCGTTTTTGTGTGTGTGCGTTTGCGTGTGCTGTAGCCCACACTAGAAAAACATTTGACATATACACCACAATGTGAGTTTTCTCTAAATTTTGCTTATTGGGGTTGAAATTTTAAAAACGGACCTGGCACGGCCCGATGCATTCTACTCTTAAAAATGCTAGGTAAATTGTAATTGAAGAATCCTATATTGTAGATTTCTATAAGATACATAGGGAGGCAGATAAAATCTGCCTTTTATCATAGATATATATATATATATATATATATATATATATATATATATATATATATATATCTATATATATATATACTAGCAGTATCGCCCGGCGTTGCTCGGGTTTTTAAGGGAAATAACTATATAAGCATTTTTAGAGAGTTATAGCCAAAAAATAGCAAAAAATGCATCAAAAATGGAAAAAATGATGGTAAATTTTTTTTTAAATCGTTGACTCATCGTAGACATTTTTAGAGAGTTACTTCCCTTATATAATAGCGAAAAAATGCATTAAAATGGAAAAAAAAACGATGGTAATTTTTTTTTTAAATCGTAGACTCATGTAGACGCTTTCTTAGCCATTTCTGTTTTGGTGTCTTCAAGCCATGAAGTCGTTGTTCTAAAAGAACACTGGTCTCCTTGACAACGCATTACGGAGACGTTGATTTCCTTACACTCCCTTCCCCACAGGTGCAGGTGTGGCGTGGACGCCAACTCCGCCGCCATCGACACACGAAAATTATGCATTAAAATGGAATAAAAAATGATGTTAAATTATTTTTAAAATCGTAGACTCATCGTAGACACGCTCTAATATTCAGACGGGCTCGATATGAATCACGACTATAAGCTACCCGAATTTGGTTAAACTGTACCGCAAAATGTGGGAGTAGTTAGGAATCTAAATCGAAGGGGACAGACACTCACACAACTACAGTTTTATATATATATATATATACATAGCGCAGTAGTGGTGAGATATGACAGCAAAGAAAAGCATACATTCACTCTCTGCATGCAATTAGACTCGGAAAGTTCGTGAGGAACCCATTGACCCAATTTGCTGACTTTTCGATAGCACACAGGTGTCAATGAATGGTTGAATGACCAAATCCAAGCTTCTCTGCTAGTTCCCCCAACATTACGATGATATTTTGTTCCACCAGGGTTTTCAGGATGTCCTTGTCGAGTTCTACAGATCTTTCAGGATGAGGCTCGTCTTCTAGGCTGTAGTTTATGGCTCGGGATTTCTGGAACCACCATTGACACTGCCTTACGCTTATTGTCCAATCCCCATATACTGCATTAATATTTCTTGTACTTTGCACACATTTATATTCTGTTATTGTTTTTATGTGTTCATCAGCCTGAGGTTGTGCCATCTGGATCATGTGTGTGGTGTGTGTGGTGTGTGTGTGTTTTATCTATCTGTCTTCTGTCTGTATGTATATATGTATATGTATGTGTGTGAACAATAATATTTTCAACAGATGTGTTTGCAAATGTATCTGATTGTTCTCAAGCTTAATATACTGTGTGTGGTGTGTATGTGTGTGTGTGTTATGTATGTATTATATGTCTGTATGTATATGTATGTATGTATGTATGTGTGTATGTATGTATGTGTGTGTGTATGTATGTGTGTGTGTTGTGTGTGTGTGGTGTGTGTATGTATGTATGTATGTATGTATGTATGTATGTAGTATGAGTGTATGTTTACTTTATTACTATTACTCTCTTCAAGAACATTTTCACTCACTCTAGCTCTTAGCTTCCCATCCATTTTACTCATATATCTATCAGCGTCATAGACAGAATACTTTCACTTTAGTCTTCCTCAAATCACTCTGTCGCTATTTACTTTCATTTTATTCGTTGCCCACTGTGTGTGTGCGTGTGCGTGTGGTGTAAACCAGACTAAGAAAAGCATTTGACACACACACCAGAATGTGAGTTTTCTGTAAATTTTGCTTAACTGGAGTTTAAATTTTAAAAACTGGAGCTGGCATGACGCGATGCATTGTACTCTTAAAAATGCAAGGTAAATTGTAATTGAAGAAATCCTATATTGTAGATTTGTATAACTCCCAAAGGGAGGCAGATAAAATCTGCCTTTTATAATAAGAGATATATATATATATATACGTATATATTGTATTTATATTTGTGTAACATTGTCCGTTTTTTCCGTGCTTGTTTTTGTATACATTTACTGCTTTCTTCCAAGGAATCCAATGCTCTTAGCTTAGTCTTTCCTTGGAGCTGGCCAGATTCGAGCAATCTCAAGAATAATCAGCCAAAATTGCTAGGATAATCTGGTGCTTGACTGTGGAAAGTAAACTTCGAATGACCCGTCCTTGTTTTCTTTGTATCGTCTATCTGGACGTTTCGTTGTCCCTTTTTGTATCGTCTATCTGGATGTTTTGTTGTCCGTTTTTGTATCACCTAGCTGTCCGGATGCTTTGTGTTCTTGTCCCATTTTGTATTATATATATATATATATATATATTCACGCGGGGGGTGTATATGTATGTATGTAGGTAGGTGGCTAGATAGGTAAGTATGTATGTAGGTAGGTAGGTAGGTAGGTAGATAGGTAGATAGGTAGGTAGGCAGGTAAGTAGGTAGGTAGGTAGGTAGGTAGGTAGGTAGGTAGGTAGGTAGGCAGGTAAGTAGGTAGATAGGTAGGTAGGTAGGTAGGTAAGTAGGTAGGTAGGTAGGTAGGTAGGTAGGTAGGTAGGCAGGCAAATAGGTAGTTAGGCAGGCAGGTATTATGTGTGTGTATGCCTTCCGCTTGGAGTACTTTTGAGGCTTAAAGATTTGTTAGTATTCTCTCCCCTCTTACAGTTTCAGGTAATTTGCTTGTGGTGATACAAATATTGTTATTAGGGAGAGTGGTGCTTTCTTCAAGGTAGATAATTTAGATACCCGTTTAGATGTTTCAGCTTCCAACGATGGACTTCAATTTCGGATTTTGTGCGTGATTTTTTGTTTTTTGATGGCTGATTTTCAAGGAACACCTATTGACAGTATTTGCTTGCTGTTGAAGTGCAAATTGTTCTATATATCTAGAGTATATATTAGAAAAAGAAGCCGTATTAATGCTGAGAAGTAATATTTGTTCCCACTTAATGTAGACGTTCTATTAGAACAAACTTTACTGCAGTTATTACCATGAAAGAGACTCTAATATAAGCTTTTAGTGCAAAATGCACGCTTGTTTATATCACGAGCGGGGAGAGACATATCCACCAACTTCAACGCCAAGACGATGGGGCCACGTGATTTCAAACTTCCCTGATCTCATCGGGGTGGACGCTCGACCAATAGATATAACAGCGAATCACCTTCCCGCCAGCGATATATGGGAATTCAATACCAGAACGAGTACTGTATAACTATGGTGTTCTTTCTTTATCGTTAGTTTTCTAGTTGTCTGTTCCATACGCACGTTGATAGTTTTCTAGGAAGATGCTCCATCTTGTTTCCTATGTTATTTCATGCCAAGATATATTTCCATTGCATTCATGCTGCTGATGCATTGTCTTTTGTTTTAACCCTTGTTTTCATGTGTTCGTCTAACTTTATGCATAATTGCAGTTGAATAAATTATGTTGATAATGTGTTGTATATCTTGTTTTTCGGATGTGTATTCATCTATGTTTTATCTTTTACTTTCAAACATTGGGCTCCGGTCTTGCTGGAGAACGTCCTCGAAGTGTTTAGACGAGGAAATTGATCCCGAGACATACTTTTTCAAACTCTGATATTTATTCTGAGAGTATCTTTTACTAAATCTATGTGGACATCAACAAATCGATACAGGTTATTGAAAGATGGAAGGTCAAACAAATACACAAGGGCATAATCGTATATTCATTATACATACATGTCTATATACATATATATATATATAAGGCTTCTTACAGTTTCCGTCTACCAAATCCACTCACAAGGCTTTGGTCGACCCAAGATTATAGTAGAAGGTGCCAAGCAGTGGGACGGAATCCGGAACTATGAGGTTGGTAAAAAAGCTACTTACTACCAGCCACGCTTGCGCCTATGTATTTATGTATATGTGTGTGTGTCTGTGAGAGAGAGAGAGAGAGAGAGAGAGAGAGTGTGTGTGTGTGTGTGTGTGTGTGTGTGTGTGAGTGTGTGTGTATACATATATACATATATGCATATATATTCTTTTATTCTTTTATATATTTCAGTCGTAAGAGTGTGGCCATGCTGGGGCACTACCATTGTAATCACCTTTTACTTGTCCAATTTTATGTGATTGTCCTTTGGTGAACTCTTATGAGTTTCCTTCCTTGATATTGGTTCACGTGAGAGCTTGGATAGCAAGAAGTCAATTTGTTTCTTGAAAACATCTACCCCACTCCACGGAGATCCCTCAGATATTTTGGCTAGGCGTTGAATAACTGGGGGCCCTTGAACCCGAGCTATTGCAGGACATGGTTGTCACCTTAGATGGATCAGTCAGGACTTTTATATACATATATATATACATGCATGCATACAAACACATCTATAAACATGTATACATATACTCACATACATACATTTCAAAATTTTTTTCTCAGCTTATATATCCCTTTCTACATGAATAATGGAACTGCAGATGTAATATCCTTATGTATCTCACTTCTATTTACATTCTCTTACTGCCCTCTGTTTTTCATATCTTCTCTACATTAATTAATATTCAACATTAATTAATATCTCGCACCGTCTCTGATGAAGGGATATAGAAAATATCCCGGAAACAACTGTAAGAACTTTTCTTGATAAATGTTAAGAAAACTGTTTACTGCCTTGTTGTTTTTTTATCTCATTCTGTCAATTTATATATATATATATATATATATATATATATATATATATATATATATATATATATATATATATATATATATATATATATATATATATATATACATATATATATATATATATATATATATATATATATATATATATATATATATACATACTTATATGTATGCATGTATGTATGTATGTGTATATGTATATATATATATATAATATATATATATATATATATATATATATATATAGGCGTAGGAGTCGCTGTGTGGTAAGTAGCTTGTTTACCAACCACATGGTTCCAGGTTTAGTCCCACTGCGTGGCACCTTGGGTAAGTGTCTTCTACTATAGCCTCGGGCCGACCAAAGCCTTATGAGTGGATTTGGTAGACGGAAACTTATATATATATATATATAATATATATATATATATATATATATATATATATATATATATATACATAGATAGATAGATAGATAGATAGATAGAGAGAGAGAGAGAGAGAGGGAGAGAGAGAGAGAGAGAGAGAGAGATTCACATACATAGATGTGAGTGTGCCTGAATTTTGATGTCTGCACTTTTCCTCCACTAACGCTTGACACTCGATGTTGGTGCGTTTACATCCTCGTATTGTAGCGGGTTGGCAAAACAAGGCAAAAGAGTAAAAATAACTTATATAAATGAATAAATAGATAAATAAATAAATATATACACAAACAGGACCCGTTTTTCCGACTAAAATTTACCAAGGCGTGGCTAAGTATGGTCGTAGTGTAATAATTAAAATAAGCAAAACATAAAAGAAAGCATATTTTTCGCCAACTAAGTTCATTAAGGCAACCTTGGTCTCTCCGAGGCTATAGTAGAAGACACTTGCCCTAGGTCTGCACCCACGAGAGTGAACCCAGAACTACTCTGTTGCAAAACGGGCCTCTTAACCATCACCCCCTTATGATCAAAGACATTCGAACCTGTATCAACCATCATCATTTCATACCTAGTATTTATTAGGTCTCGTCAATCTATTACGCTCCTTCGTGTCTCATGTAGAAAGAACTTTGGTTGGTATGTATAGCATGTCGAGCGGACAAATCAATGCTCCAGCTTCTACTCTAAGAGTGGAAGTGTATTAGTGTTGGTATTTCTGTACTAAGTTAAACGAAACACTGTCGTTGGAAATTAGTGTTTTAGTCGTGTTTGGTGTATTGTAGACATTCCCAGGTCGAGTGTGTGTGGGCGCCTGTTGTACTTTAATGTTGTTCTTATTACTGTACTTGTTTTCTTCATCCATCAAGGTGGACTGCACTTTTAATTTGGCAGGTAAAGTATAGCAAACTGTGCTACCTTCTGAAATACATATACTCTATGTACGTATGTATGTATGTATACACACACACACACATACATATATATATATATAATATATATATTATATATATAATATATATATATAGAGAGAGAGAGAGAGAGAGAGAGAGAGAGAGAGAGAAATAATACATATATATATATATATATATATATACATACACGCACAGATATATAAATATTATAAATATATAAATATATATATATATTATATATATATATATATATATATATATATATATATATATATATATATATATATATATATATACAAACACACATAAATATATACGCACATACACATAAATACATGTATATAGATTTATACATACATACATACGGACATAAAAATATATACGCGCGCGGAAGAGTGGATGGATGTGTGCACTTTTACAAATAGACACAAACATACACACAGAAAGTTAGACACATTCCCAACCGTCTGATTGTCTAGGATAAAAACAATAAAATCATGCAGGTAAAACAAATATAGAGTTTGAAGTGGACAAATTGTCCAATAGCAAACAATCAGGCAATCAAGGCAATTAGTCAATGATTCAAACAGCCAATTCAGCAGTGCAAAACTATAATACAAAGACATCAAAAACAACAAAGAAATCCAAAAGAAAAACAAACAAAAATAAAACAAAACAAAACGAGTGTTGCTTTGAAATATGTCGCACTTTTCATCATTTTCGTTTGGGCACATTAGACGTAGCGTATCAAAGATGAGTCATGACGGCAACGAAAGACGATTTCAACCTAAATACGCCACCATTCCGCTTTGGCTTTTTAAAAGGATGACTAATGAATGGATGGCAGCTGCTTGTAGGTGAAGTGAAACCAAGCAAGCTTTGCTATCGCAGTTGTCATAAAATATTGTTGTACAGCGATTTTGTGACGGGATTTACTGGGAGGCACAGTATCTGTCGTACAGAATTCTGCTGTTGCATGCTGCGGTATGGTATGATGTGATATCGATTGGGCTTTGGTGTGGCGTGGTGTGTCGTATGCACGTATGTAGTATGCTGCGTGGTATTGAGAACGGTGTGGTGCATTGTGCGGGAGTAGTGTAGGGGTAGTAGTATGTGATGTGGTAAAGAAGAGTAGTTTTGTAATGTGTCGATTTGCAGTCTGTGTTATTGTATATGGCATATGGTTTGTAGTACGTATGTGTGTTGGCATATGTTGCCTGGTCTTGTATTGGTGTGTGATGAGTGTTGTGTGTGTATGTATGCGCTCACCGTAAGTGCATGTGATGGTATTTTGTGATCTGTTGAGTAGGAAGCGGCGTTATGTGATGTATAGTAACCTTCGATGTGGTTTGTCGAGAGATGGGTTGGAGCTGGTTGGGTGGCAGTAATGTTCTTATGGAATTTGATGCTGTAGCATTGCTGTTTATCTTTAGCACTAGGTCAGACACATGATCAAAGGTATTCCAACAATGACTATCCAATCAGGGATTTTATTTTTGTTTTTCTTTTTCCCAACTACATGGTTTTGCGTTGTTTACTGTACTTTGAGAAATAATCTTCTCGTATAGCCCTGGGTTGACCAAATCTTTGTGGACGGATTTGTTAAACTCAGCCTGAAGCTCCTCATATATATAAATATATGTGTGTATGTGTATGGGGTGTGTGTGTAAAAATTTATATATATATATATATATATATACATATACAGTGTACATTTAAACACATAAGAGATGGCTATAACAGGACATCTGACTCGCTAGAAAGGGTAGTTAAAACTCCAAACCACTATTAGGGGTAATTTCGAAAGGGAATGAAAAATATAAACAATTACCATCTATTTTCCTGTACCATGGTTTCAAGCAATCTTTAGTAAATAAAATAATTTACATTTGATAAAGCTATTATCAGCAGGAAAGACAACAGGAAAATAGAGGGTAAATGTTTTTATTTTTCATTCCTTTATTAATTAATGATATATATATATATATATATATATATATATATATATGCGTATGTATCATGTTTGTTATCCACCATCGCTTGACAACTGATGTTGGTTTGCTGATGTCCTCGTAACTTAACGGTTCGGCAAAATGATCACAATAGAAAAAGTACCAGTTTTAAGAAAAAATTACTGAAGTCAACTGGTTCGAGTATACCCTTCAAAACAGCGACACAGCCTGCCTGCAGTCCAACGACTTGAAACATCTAGAAGGTAGGAGATAGTGTGTCAAGGACTATATTATACAATGTCTATCATGTTTTTAAAACGAGATTCTTCCTCGTGGGGTCTTGCTGCCTGGTATGTCTCCTCAGGTATTGTACTTATGTGATGATGGGTGAAGAGTAGTTTACCGCAATGTATGATTTAATATAACGTGGAATGTTTCTGCTTGATATGACAAAGAATGGCTTTGTGCGTTATGAGAATGCTTTGTGGTGTTGCGTGGTAGTTTAGAACGTGGCTTGAAAGGAATTAAGTAATGAGATAGTGTGATAAGCTGTTTGGTTGCTTAATCTTAGATCTGCTCTGTTTGAACAAGGCTATATTCGAAATCATTCCAGAGCTGACCATCTTGGGAAATCTAGATCGGCTTTGTCTAATATTTCTCTCTCTCTCTTTCTCATCTTCTGTTTTTTATGAGACTATAGAATCATTATGGATGTGATTTGGGAGAATCTCTAGAGGCTCCTTGGTGGATGCAGAGGGACTGGTACAGACCGCCAGCGATGGCGAGTACCTGTAGACCCCTCGGCTCTATTGATGATGACATCTCTGAAACCAATAACCAAGGATGACCATAATCCCATTAAGTAAGAGTATGAAGCAAGCAAGGAGTAAGACTTGAAGGTATTTGGCTGCTCTTTCTTGCAGTTTGAGGGATTATGTAGGGACGTCTTTGTTCGTTCGTTTGTAAGTGTGGGTATACGTGTATGTGTATGTAATAGTATATATATATATATATATATATATGTGTGTGTGTGTGGGTGTGAGTGTGTGTATGTGTAGGTAAGAGTGTGTATATTTGTAAGAGCATGTATATGCATATGAGTGTATACGCATGTGTGTTTTTGTGTATCTAAGCGTGCGTATACGCGTGTTTGTTATGCGCATCTAAGTGTGTGTATGTGTATGTAAATGTGTGTATGTGTATGTAAGTATGTGGATCTGTGTGTGTTAGAGTGTGTATATGAGTAAGTGCTTGCATATTGGAAAATTTGTATGTAAGTGTACGTGTGTTTGTGTTTGTAGATGTGAGTTTATGTGTGTGTAAATATATGTTTATCCGTAAGTGTGGGTGCATGTGTATTTGCGTGTAGATGCATTAGTGTGCGTACACCTGTATGTAAGTATATACATAAGCGCATTTAAGTATGAATTTATGGTTAAATGGGTGTAGATGTGTATGTAAGTTTGTGAGTGTGTGTGTATGTGTGTGTGTGCATGTAAGCGTGTGTATAGGTGTCTGTACGCGTATGTGTACATATACTTCAACGTGTCTGTGCTTACCTGTATGTTTCTGCTGATGGTTCTAATGTGACATGTGGATGTGTAGGTATCACTAGGTTTGTGAGTGAGAATATATATATTTCTTTATTGCCCACAAGGGGCTAAACATAGAGGGGACAAACAAGGACTGGCAAAGGGATTAAGTCGATTACATCGACCTCAGTGCGTAACTGGTACTTTATTTATCGCCCCCGAAAGGATGAAAGGCAAAGTCGACCTCGGCGGAATTTGAACTCAGAACGTAACGGCAGACGAAATACCTATTTCTTTACTACCCACAAGGGGCTAAACACAGAGAGGACAAACAAGGACAGACAAAAGGATTAAGTCGATTATACAAACACCAACAATTCACTGACATATGGTGAGTAGATGCTAGCCGCTAACATTATGAGTTACACTATTACACCAATTGTACTGGGACAGTTGTCTACTTCCCGTTAGTTTTTAGTGTCCAGGTAACAAAACTTTCTCGAAAAATAACAAAAAAAACACTCATAGATTTCACAAAGGACTTTAAGAAACAATAGGAACTAAGTTCACTTGAAGAAAAGAGACGGATTTAAGGAAATCAGACGGTCGAATTGCCATGATAACTCAACAGAAAAGGTAAATTGGTTTTTAATTTACTTTCTGTCGCTAAGTTTTCGTAGTATTAATTTGCGAGCGTACTTCAGTTGTCAATTGTTGAAAGAAAGAAATTGTAAGCTAAGAAAGTGTTTGTGTGTGTGTGTGTGTGTGTGTGTGTGTGTGTGTGTGTGGTGTGTGTGTGTGAGTGTGCGTGTGTGTGTGTGTGTGTGTGTAGGAAGTGAAGGATAAAAATATGGCAAGAAGTTGACAGATGTACATATATACATACATCCATCCATACATACATACAATCGAAGTGAATCGAACGGCTTTTGTGTTTTTCTTAAATTGCTTACAAACACCTTCCACGCTGCAATTGTTTTCGTTTCAGCACACGAACTCAGTTCAAATCACTTGCTATGCAGGTACATCTTCGTAATATATATATATATAACAGACTGATAGATAGATAGATAAATGCATAGATAAATATATACGTATATACGTTTACATACATATGTAAATATGTGTGTATATATGTATATATATGTGTATGTGTGTGTATGTGTTAGAGTGAAATAGAAATATGTGTAAGAAATATGTAGGAGTAGGTACCTGTGTGCGTTTGTGAATGTGAGATGTATAATTTTATAGGGTGTATATAGCGTGTGCATGTAGTTCAACATCAGTGCGTGTAAGTGTTTGTGTGTATATATGTGATGTATGCTAATGGTGTATGTATATGTACGTGGGTAGGTGTTTAGACGAGTAAGAGCAAATTTGTGCATACATATGTAATTGTATTGCTTTGTGTATTATAGAGTTTATCAGTGTGTATATAAGATATGTGTGCGTGGATATGTATGTGTGTGTATGTATGTGTATGTTTGTGTGTGGTTGTGCATGTGTTCTTTGGTGAGTGCGTGTGATCCGTTGTTTGGAAAAAGTACGTGTGCATATAAGTTAGCGCGTATATATATGTATGCATCTGTATGATAGAACTCACGTATGTATGGAAGGATGTATGAATGTTTGCATGCATGTATATGTATGTATGTGTGTATGCATTTGTGTATCGGTGTAACGTGATGTGCGGTATATGTGGAGGGGAGGGGTTCATAATTACAATTAAAACAGGTGGGGCAGCCAAGGTGTGGTTGGGAGTGGGGGTGTATTTCTTAATAGGAATAGTAAAACAAAGTGAATTTGAATAAAGGTTGATTAGCGTGCATAAGAGGAGTTGGTCGGGGTGGGTTGGGGGAGAAGTTAAACACAGACAGAGTAGAGGGCAGAGGAGAGTACAAAGGTATACAGAGGAGAGTATGGAGGAGAGAGTGGAATACATTTAAGATAGTATAGAGTGAGTGATAGAGTGGAATGTGATAGACACTGAGAAACAAAATATTGAGAGAGGGAAAGGAGAGATGAAGAGGTAAAGAGAAAGAGAAAGGGGGAATGAGGGAGAGAGGAAGTGGGAAAGGTGAGAAAGTAAAAACGGATAGAGGGATAGAGAAGGTGGGAGGTGATAATAGAAATGAGAACAATGTGTGTGGGGGGTGATAAATAAATTAGCGATATAAAATTAAAATAGTAAGAATGAATAGGAAAAAAGATGTGAGAGAGATAAAGAGAGAGAAGGGGGAAGAGATAGAGAGAAGTGTTAAAGAGAAAACTAGAGATTAAAGAGAGAGGAAGAGAGAGAGAGAGAATGAGAAAGGGAGAGATGTGAAAGCGAGAGTGATATAAGCAAGTAAAAGCAAAAATATATTCTTTTTAATTTTAAGAAAAGGAGGAAAGATGATTATATCTATCCTCTATATTGGTATTTTATCTTATCGTCTTCAAAGGTATAAAGAACAAAGTTTACTTGTGAGCGATTTGAACTAAGAATGTAGCGAACCGGATAAAATACCGCAAACTAAGGGTTTTTTTTTTTACCAACGCTATGACGATGATGTCAAATCATAGTGGAAGCAGAGAAAAGAAAAAGGGACAAACTGAAAGAAAATTGTGTTTTCTGATTTAAGTACAAGGTGAGCAATTTTGAGAGTAAGGTTAGTCGATACTGCGAGCTGGCAGAAACGTTAGAACACCGGGCGAAATGTGTAGCCGCATTTCGTCTGGCATTACGTTCTGAGTTCAAATTCCGCCGGGGTCGACTTTACCTTTCATCCTTTCGGGGTCGATAAATTAAGTACCAGTTACGCACTGGGGTCGATGTAATCGACTTAATCCGTTTGTCTGTCCTTGTTTGTCCCCTCTGTGTTTAGCCATTTGTGGGTAGTAAAGAAATAACTATAGACGCCAATATTTGTAGTGAATACTGCCTCATTTTTATGACTCATAGGGCCGATTTGCTAGTTTCCATGGTGAACAAGATCCCAACAGAGTTCCTGAAAGGGCCGCCCGTCTGTTATAGGCTTACTTATTTACAGTTTTCAGGACTGGAGATGCGTGGAATGGTTTAGCTTGGCAGTTGAAGCAGTTTACCAGGAGTGACCACTGTGTATGCTACAGCTACATGGACCCGCAGGTGAGAGCTGGGTGCAACGCGGGTACTAAGGTGGACAAGCTACACCTAGGGAGTGCGACTAGCCCCACCCACCAGTGATTCTACCTCTCCCTGAAAATCCGAAGGAAATATAAAGGGTGTTATATATACGCTAAATAGAAATATAAAAATATAAAGGTAATATAAAAGGGAATAGTATATATATAATAATAATAATAATAATAATAATAATAATAATAATAATAATAAAATGCCAATAAAAGAATGAGACCTCGATATCAGGTAAACAGAGTAATTATATATGTATAGTTTAGGACAATCAGTAAGTTGTCATAACAGGACGCAGAGTTTCAACGGTGGCTTATAGCGTCTATTGTCATCAATCTATCTATCTATCTATCTGCCTATCTATCTATCTACACACAAACACACACACACACATATCTCTTATTATAAAAGGCAGATTTTATCTGCCTCCCTTTGTAACTTATAGAAATCTACAATATACGATTTCTTCAATTACAATTTACCTAGCATTTTTAAGAGTAGAATGCATCGGGTCATGCCAGGTCCAGTTTTTAAAATTTAAACTCCAATTAAGCAAAATTTACAGAAAACTCACATTCTGGTGTGTATGTCAAATGCTTTTCTTAATGTGGTTTACACCACACGCACACGCACACACACAGTGTGCAACGAATAAAATGAAAGTAAATAGCGACAGAGTGATTTGAGGAAGACTAAACTGAAAGTATTTAAACCACTACTCAAAAAATAAAAAAAACACAGCAAACAGAAACAAATAAATACATAACGATTTACTCCTCACACAATTTCTTCAATTAGAGTTTACCTAAGATTTTTCAAAGTACTCCATTCGGTCATGCCATAATATATTTCTTTCAATTTCACCCCCAA
>NC_043014.1:18681072-18741072 GCF_006345805.1 Octopus sinensis | reverse complement strand
TGTCGAAATGAAGTCACGGGCCAAGATGCGTTAAAAGGAACTTAGGCCTTTTATAATAGAACTATTGCACACCACTAGACATTGCTCTCCCGATTATGCGTATATTGATCTCACCTCTTCATGATTATAAAGTCAATCTCTACTATCCACTGTGTAGCTCATATGAAAATCTGCTATCGCACCAAAAATATGACAAAAAAAAAGCTTAATCTTACTTGGTTCTATCATGTTACATTTTCGTATCATATGCCTATTGTATATGATATCGATATACACTATATTGCATTTTCTTGGAATCAGTTCCATTAGAAGCCTTAGATGACGCGGAAACATGACATGAACAACAATGGAAATGAATCACCCTTTCTATTTTGATTACATTGGAATTCTTTTCTATGAACAGGATATGACTAGACCTAGAGTCCTGATTTTATCTCGTCATTTACATGGATCGCAGTAGTAGTATTTTATTTACTTACATACATACACACTTTATTTTTGTTTTCTTATACATTGGCGCATGCTGCATGGACTTCGAAGACGATAGCATTTCTAACAGCCGTTCATTTTTTTCAATTGGTCATTTGACCTAGTAAGTAAACGGAACTATGAATACACCTAAAATGCATTGCAGAAACACCAGTGAGTCTACGATGTACAAATCAATAAATGTGTGAAGCCCATCATTCTTGCCTTTTTTTTTTATATCATTCAGTTAAAACATTCCATATTTACTTGGTAACACCTATGGATTTACAGAGTCGACTAACTTCGGTTCTCACCTTAGGATTACATGGATTTCTATACCAATTGAACACTTTTTGTTAGCCTGATGCGTTTGTATTAGCAAACGCCTAAAAAGTATTCGCTCAGATTGATAATCTCTCTCTCTCTCTCTCTCTCTCTCTCTCTCTCTCTATATATATATATATAATATATATATATATATATATATATATATATATATATATATATATATACTAAGCAATAAGGGTTTAGCAACGAGTTGCCTTACCACATACCGAATTTAGAAATAGCAGATATTACGGATATATATATATGTATATATATCAATGCGCTTGTATATGAACTTGCATTTCTGTATGCATGCACAAACATGCACGCATGAATTAATTGTGTATGAATGGTGAATACATTCCTTTCTTATATGCTCTCTCTCTCTCTCTCTCTCTCTCTCTCTCTCTCTCCAATGTCAATATATCGGATGATCTTTCGGTATTAAGGTCAAAGATGATGATGAATCTGCACAGGAGAATGTATGATTTGCAGGATTTTATTGTTAACATTTTAAGTAGCTATGCATAGCCCAGTTTTAGACGTGCTTGAAAACCTTTCTGCCTTATCAATAACAAGCTGTGCTATAATAGAAAGAGGTAGTAAAATACATGATCCAAAAAGTTGATAAAGTATATGAGGAAAAGAGACAATATGAAAGTATGCCTGAGCATCACGAAATCGTAGCTAGAATCCCATTAGCCAATAAACGATTTTATTGATGACCTGCTGAAGCTATTGCGTTTGCTTCTGTCAAATTTTATGCTCAGTGTCAAAAAAAGAAAGCCAAAAGTAGCATTTGACTCATGAAATGCATACTCCCCAACAGTTCCACTTCGATTCACTAAACGGATCCTCTCTCTCTTTCTCTCTCTCTCACACTTACATACACACATACATACATACATACATACATACATACATACATACATAAATATATATATATATATATATATATATATATATGTATATATATATATATATATATATAATATATATATATATATGTGCATATATATATATATTATATATATATATATATATATATATATATATATATATATATATATATATATATATATATATATATATATAAGGCTAAGGTGATTAATTTAAAAATAAATAAAGATTTTATCAAGTGGTCAGCATGGAAAGAATAACCTTCAAAGGTAATAATAATTTAAATTATAAATTAGGGTATCTACGAGATACCACCATGCTGAAAATGGCTGCTATTTTCAGCATGGTGGTATCTCGCAGATACCCTAATTTATAATTATATATATATATATATATATTCACAGAACATACGGGTCTTTTTATGTATACTGTTTTAGCTTTTAGTGTTTTTTTTTTTTTTGAGAACACCATCTAAATCTCTGAAACAGAAAGTGGTTTTCAATGTAGCGTAGTTTATTTCTGAAATCATGAAAGGTCCATGCTTTGACATACAAATGAATTACCAAAACCGTGGATGTAGAACAATGTACCAGTAATTTTATTTTAACTTACTGAGGTCAAGCGTTAAATGTAACTAACACGTCATCCCCAAGCAAGCACTTTTTTTTGAACGACAGTTCTAAACAATTAATAGCAAGTTACTAAAAATACCTGAAATAACATTAAAGGCGTTTTCTCTTTTCATAGCTATATTTGCTTACAAAATTAAGTCAGGTCAAACGTGGGGGCATGCGCCGTTGCAGTACATTGTTGTGTTCACCATTTTCCAGTGCTACAACACAGAAGCGTGCTACATAAATTCACTGCATTTTTCTCCTTTTGAAACCATGAACACATATCTCAAAGTCTCAAGTATATTATACAGAATCGAAGGGAAATATGTGAATTAGAGATTATATAGTCATAATGACACAGATCCTCGTAAGCGTTGTATAGCAAATTCAAACCAAATTATTTAGAAGCCGAAAGCTAAACGGGCAACAGAATTACAGCAAAAATAAATAAAGAAAAAACAAACGATGAAAGATTGAAAGAAAGAAACAAACAAAGAAATATACAAACATGAGTACAATTCTGAAGGCTTTGTTTTTTTTTTCCTGAAACCGTAAAGTGTGATCATGCAGCGGAAAGAGCATTTAGTTTCTTGCAGAAATGACCTCAAAATTTAATGCTTGTTAGATAACAATGTGTGCGCACTTTTATCATCAAATGTAGAGCTCAAAACTATATGTAACTTAAAGTCATTTATTGAGAATGATTGTGACTAACTCGCCTTTTACAAAGACGAAAACATCGATCGAGATGCCGATAAAACCTACTAAAGTCAATGAAAATGACAAAAACGTTCGTTTATATAACAGCTTGAATGATAAGAATATGCATGTTGCACAAATTCTTCTGCCAAAGTTCTGAGGTAGAATTGGACCAAACATTCTTGGAACAAAGGCCAACTGGGTTTCATTCAGTTGGATTGTATCACATGCAGAATCACAATGGCGAATTTTTCAAGCATTGCTTCATCTTGTCAATAGTTGGATTGAAAATAGATAAAGCAATTAGCTGGAAACTAACAACATAGGCTGAATCTGCACAAGAATAGTAAAATAAAAGCACACTACGTCGTTTGCTGAAGATATTTGCTACACCCCCGTTTATCTTTAACCCTCTAATCAGCAACAAAATCATGATTATTTCGGTCTATATATAATTACAAGTGCTCAGTTAGTGAGCTGGCTGAACCGTTAGCACGC
Source organism: Octopus sinensis (assembly GCF_006345805.1). Classification (NCBI taxonomy): domain Eukaryota; kingdom Metazoa; phylum Mollusca; class Cephalopoda; order Octopoda; family Octopodidae; genus Octopus; species Octopus sinensis. The sequence continues at coordinate 18,737,566 of NC_043014.1, read as the reverse complement.
CGAGCAAAATGCTTAGCGGCATTTCCCCTTTCTTTATGTTCTGAGTTCAAATTCCGTGGGGGTCGACTTTGCCTTTCAACTTTCCGAAGAGGATTAAATAGGTGCCTATATTTAAAAGCTATATATAAGTAAAAGTGCTATCAAATTTCTGGCAAACACAGTAATTGAAAAGGCACGATATGAAAATGGTAAGATGAGAGAGTATTACATAGGCCATTTTGAAATGCCAAGATTTGTTGCCCTTCCATAGCTTACTAAAGCGCAGTTGAGGTAAGCTGATCAGCACAAAACAGTTAACAGGTATTATAACAAGTATTGTCATGTTTAATGATTGAATAAAATTCGGATGTTGAATATTGTCTATTTTCAGTGCATTTTTAGGATTAATTATTTTCCAATTATAAATTTACATGGAACATCTCTTAGTTAAACAACAAGCTAAATGTATATTGTTATATCCAATATTGTAGTACGGTTGATATTGTCGACGATATATAAAGAATATACTGTAACAGTCTTATAAAAATACAGTGCTATAACAGCAGCAATAACAAACACATAACGTACCAAAACCAATATTTCCAACACACTGACTCGAACTACACCTGAACTTCGAAATACGAACTGCCGACTACGTCAGACCGTTACTATTTATATGTAGTGGCCACGTCTATTCTCATCAGAGGGTATCGTACTCCCACCACAACACCTCTTTTGCGATTTCGAGTTCCGAAGGAGTAAACATTTTTTTCTTTATTATTATTTTTTAGTATCTTTTTCACTTGGGCCTTATCTCAAGGTTTTCTCATGCTAGTTCTGCGGAACTCCATTACTTTCGGCGCCGGGACATCGATTACATCAAAAAATACATTCATTAGAATTTCTCTCCGTTCTTCGGTATCTCTCTTCTTTGGCTGATTTGTGTGTCTCTTATGTTCCCAGCGTGATCCTTTAATTAGATTAATCATACTTCCTTTTTTTTTGTTTTGTTTTTGACCATCATTCCAGCCGTCTTTACCATTTCTGTAGGTTTTAAAATGCACTTTCATACTTCGAAATATTTCGTTGCATATTTCGTATTTCCTTTACATCCTTTTTTTTTTACTTTGGCAATAACTTATCATAAATCTTATCCTTCTCGCGAACATCAACTCCGCGAGTAATTTTCTTGAATTTGTACTTGGATTGGGCGTTACTCTATATACCCTTAAAAATTTTGTTAGTATTTCGTCGTCACTTAATTTGTTCAAAGCTTTTCTTAACGCTCTTTTGAACAAGTCCACTAATCTTTCTAGATGTCCATTTGGTCTCGGGTGGTAGAGAGGAGTGAAAATATACTTTATCACATGCATTTTACAGAATTTCTTTAATTCATACCCCGAGAATTGCGTTCCATTATCAGAAACTAACGTGTCTGGAACATCATATCGCACATACAGTTCATATAGGAAGTTTAAAGTTGTCTTACCTGCATACTTCTGGCTACTTTTTACAGCTGTCAACCACGATTAGATACTAAGCACCGTTCTCCGGTCCGGCATAGTCAATCATAACCTAGACCATGGGTTCTCAGTCTCTGGCTACGATTGATATTTTACCGGTGAGGCTTTGGCCGCGAGCGCTCGACCTCGATGGTCGGTCAATTGATATAGCGTCTCATCAGAGCTTTCGACGTTGACATTCCCGGCTATCAGCTGTGGAATTGCTGCAAAGCACATTTTTGTAATGTAATCGATACTACAACGCTTCGCGCATGCATCAGAATATCGTCGCACATTCAGGAGCTACTCGAATTTGTATTTCTGTTCTGTTTATTTTTTTAAAACATTTAATTTTTGTAATATACTCATCGCTACAGATTTCATTCTTATATCTGGTAGTTCTTGGATAACATTAGTCATAATGCATTTTATTTCAGGTATCACTATCTTCTTTTGGTTCCGTATTTTTGGGAATCAGTCTCGATAGACAATCCGCATGACCAATTTTCTCAATGGATAATTTACACTTATCAATTTGTAATATATGTGAAGGAAAAAATATTTGAGACAAATGGTAGTTATGTACCAGCAAACTCTCTAAAGAAACCTGATAAACCCATATGTTATAGGATTCTGATAACCCAAAGAACAACAAATTATAAAAATGAGAATGCCTCATAATATATCAAACAATTTCTTCAAAGGAAAACGTTACAGACAAAGATTTAAAATCAGAGATATCAAGTATATGAAAACGCCCCGCAGCAGAAGTGACAATGTTACTAATTATCATCGAATCATTAAGTTCAGTCCTCAAAATTCAATCATACCTCCTCAAACAATTGGATACCAAGATGGACATGAGAAATTTCCAACAATCTCTTCTACTTGGAACAGCGTATATTCTTAGGAATGTTCCTTCTCTCTAAGGCCTATTGTCAGTAAGCATAAAGAAAAAATTACAAAATCCTGTATTCTTTACCACAATGTACAATTTGCACTCATCATAATCAATATTATTAATTCATTATTAACAGTGTTCTTAAATCGTACAAAAGTGTAGGAACATTGAAAAGCATGACTTAGCGTATGAAAATGTATTTTGTTCAGTCAATTAACTTGAAATATATATATATATATATATATGAAAATATGGAATGCTTTGAATTAATAACAGGAAAAAATTCCCAGAGTTGTAACTGCAAATAATTCCAGTTATGTCATACGGTATACGCAAAGGCTACACTGGGTTGCTGATGGGCAAAAGAAAATGATCGTTGAATAGGACCTCAGGTCATCAAACTAGAGTATCTGCCAGAACTAAACTTATTAAATCATGCAATAATCGAGTGAAATAACGTTTCATGGAAAATCTAACATATTTTTCAAATTTACTCGCAAAGAATCTACGTAGCCATTTATAAAAACATGCACAGATATTTTGAATGATTTAAAGTTTTTCTTTACAACTTTGTTTAGTTTATTCAAACCAGAATTTCATTAAAATAATTCATATTACCGAAAATAAACGATGAATCAAATGCTTTAAAATATCTTCACCTGGAAATTTTTCTGATCCTATATATGCTAAGCAAGTGAAACAGGCGTTTCTTATCAATACTTCCGATAGGATCAGGACGTTCAAGGACCTGCTGTATAGTCAACTGGCATTCGAGTGGAGAACACAATGTCAACCCTTTCTTTATATGAACGTTGAAACGTGGGATGACATTAGTGAAGAATGCTTCTGGTGGGAAACAGTAGACAAGCTTTTAGAAAGAGGAGAGGAAAGACTGAGGTTTGCAGAGGAAGAAAACTAAATTCAACGGGAAAAACAGCACCAGAAAGAATGGCTGACAGTGTCTTCAAGTGGAGAACCGGTAACTGAGACCGTCACATTTGGGTCTCTACAATTATTGCAGGTGATGTTCTACCAAACAGACCAAAACAAGATTCCCTACACAATGATCTATGTTCTCACGAGTCTAACAGATGCGTTCGCTGTTCATCAGATATTAGAAAATTATGGAATATTGCCCGTTAAACTGTTGATGAGAGGTGTGTATTTGATAGATTCGAATATGCCTATTGTGGATATTTGCAATATTATGGTGCAAAACGTAGGAGAATTCTTTACTTTTGATTATGTTTAAATTCATTTCGTTGGATATGAGCTTGTAAAATATATTGAAAGAAATTGTCAGTATAGCAACATAATTATGCATGTCATGGGTCTAGAAAGGAATATCAAATTTGCACAAGAAATTTGATAATGTGTCGATGAATAATGAGTAAAACAGTGGCCGAGTACTGCTTTCTGCGGTGCAGTGCAATATATTACTATGGGGCATCAACACAGGACATAAACATGTACTTCCTGGCATCTTCCGAGAAGGAGAATAGTACCGTCGAACTAAGACAAAACAAATTGGGGCTCAAGACGTTATATAAGAATGTCATGATTAACTGCGCTGAACAGCTTGAATTTTGGAATATTACGTCTGATACCTTGCTATAATAAGTTGCTTTTATCAAGATCATTATTTGATTTAATATATATAGTTGCTGCCGAGAGACCAATCCCTTAACATTACTGATTAGGAGACATAAGGGAGTTTCTTTGCAAATAATTCGGGATATGTTTTGCAACAAGCTTTTTAATGTTTTGTCAATATGTTTTATCCCTTGCTTTTTGAAATGTAATTAATACATATATTAGAAAATCCGATAAAAATGCCTTTGATAACGATATATTCGCTAAATTTGTAATGATCAGGTCAAACTAATGATCAGTTTTGGCACAGGATGTACTGTAAAGTTAGTTAGTTAGTTAGTTAATTTGGCTCAAAAGCAAATAGCAAGGCCATGTAGGGGGACATGGAGTTAAGTACAGGGTGGTGTTCATGTAAAGAGTTCAGGCCACTTGAGGTCCAGGGAGGCTTTGAACAAAGCGGTCGTCGGCATCTTCACCATCTCGTCTGGCAGCTTGTTCCACGGATCCGCAACCCGGACGGAGAAAGCTCCTCTCCTTCGATTGAGATGAAATCGTCGCAGGTAGAGCTTTTCGGAATGACCCCGCAGCCGACGCTCCGGAGCAGGAGTGAAGAACAGCTCTTTCGAGAGGTTACACTTCCCGCTTATGATGTTGTGGGCGAGAATGAGATCACCACGGCGGCGGCGTTTTTCAAGAGAATAAAGGTCAAGCGTCCTCAGCCTTTCTTCGTAGGACAAATTTTTGAGACCATGAACCATGCGGGTAGCCAGCCTCTGGACTCTTTCGAGATGCTGTATGTCTTTGAGGAGATAAGGAGAAGAGGCTTGAATCCCATACTCCAATATGGGTCTCACCAGCGTGACATAGAGTGGTAGGAATATGGCTGCTGTGAGCATTCCGAATGACCGTCGAATCAAAAACAGAATTCCGCGCGCTTTGTTGGCAGCATGGACGCACTGGGCCGAAGGCGAAAAGGAGGAATCCACCAAGAAGGATTTCGAGTTGAAAGATCTCAGGAAAGAATCGACCTCAAACTTTTATACTGGTTGTAAAGACTTATGAAGGAAATTTATTCTAACTTAGAATAGTTTCCGAATGAATTAGCAATGTCCACTGCTGGTTGATTTATTGAATTCCGCTTATGTTGAATAATAGAATTCTATGTTGAAGAATACGGCATCGATATAGTATATATATTTAGTTCTAAAGACGACTGCCACCGCCATATTTTCTTTTCTCTGAGCTTCATTCGTTCAGCTTCTGTAATTTTATGGTTTCGCTGGGTGGCAACAGATTCAAGTTCAATGGACATGTAATCTCAGAGTTTTGGTGTTGGTTACGTTATATAGTGCAGTACATAAGTATGCCAATAATCACTGATTAATAACTTGCTTCTGTATAACCATGATTTTTTCACCGAAGTGAAAAATTAGGTAGTGTTTGATAACTTCCTCAGCAGGAAGGTAATTATTTTATGTTCACAATATTGGAAAATTAAGCTAAGTTTCTTAAAAGTTAATCACTGATAGTAAAATCATTAACCAAAGTACCAGAAATAATAGTGTCTGTTGCTCAAATAATAATAAAATCAAGAATATGACTTGAAACATGTGTAGATAATTTAATGTATTGGTATTAAGATTATTTCTATAAGAGAGAATAGTTGAAAGCTAATGGGTACTGATATTCCCCATTATTACATTGTTATCTACGTCGGCATATTTTCCCAAGAAATCGTTGAATTCATTCGTAAATAACGTAATGCTAACGGAAGGCTGGAGCTATATAACATGCAGTGCCTTGGATAAAAGTGGCAAATACGCTGAATGTGATAAATTAACTGTGGTGTAGTTAGAAGAGATTTTCAAAGAAAATAACCACTTCAACTGCCATAACGTTCGTCGTTTCTTATTTTTAACCATTCACTTGTAATTTAATACATTGTTACTTCTGGTCCTAGTTTTAGTGTGAACGAAAACTCTAGTTTATGAAACAGTAACTCAGCACAGTGCCTCTATTGTTATATACTGACCAAGGGCGCCAGATTTTCCGAATCATTAGAGAATCTGTAAAACTGCCTTGCGGCAGACATATATTTCAGCTTGGAACCTGCCAAAGTCAATATTTTGTTTCATCCTTTTGGGATGGTTAAAGAATTTCAAGTAGTGGGATTGATTTAATCAACTAACACGTCTCACTGAAATAACTGACCTTGTTTATATGTTAGGACCAATTACAAGGGTTGTACAAAATAATAGAAACACCACTTCGTATTTAATTATTTTTACTGTTGGCAAGATGACAAATTAAGAAATGTACGATTTCGTATGTATGTGTTCAGATGTATCATATATGTATTATATATGGTTTACACTATTGCTTTCCATGTCTCACTTACAAAAGCACACACAAACACACGTACAGACACACACGTATGTATATGTATAGGCTAAAATTCGTAACCTCCAAATTGTTGGAGCATGACTGGCTGGCTGGCTGGCTGGCTGGCTGGCTGGCTGGATGGATGGATGGATGGATGGATGGATGGATGGATGGATGGATGGATGGATGGATGGAGCTAGCTTTAGTCATAAAAACTGCAAATTTGTTTATCGTTATTAGATGTTCAGTCTCTAAATTGGTGCCGCACAGTCTCTAAAATCATGCCGTCATTCCCAAATCAAGGTTTTGACAAGTAAAATTGTTAACAGTTGACAAAACACTCAGAATTGTGGAACATAATGTCTAAAAGCCATAAAACGACGACGGAACAAAAGTGAAAGCAGAGATAAATCACCAGCTTGGCAACCTCGTGAGCTCCATAAAGATGAATACCACAAGAGAACAGCAATTACTAAACCTCTTCAGTTCCCCGTTAACATTGATAAGCAGTAAATGACTAAATGGGAAAATGTCATCTACTCTGATGAATCCCCACTCACCCTTTTCTACACGTCGAGGCGAGTTTATGTCGGAAGACTTTAAACCGCATCCGGTAGTGGGGCCTTTGTACGGGAATTCCAGGATTTGGGGGAGTTCGAAACCACCCCTTATCCACAATTGTTTTCAAATCTAATCTGAACCTGAGTAGTACCACGTTAGGGTCCAAACTAATATTTAACTAGCATGTGTATCACCCGGTTCAAACCCAGACTTTGCCAGCTCCGAATAATTGGCAGTGACTTGGTTAGAGAACCCACAGCGAAGGTCGACAAACGTCGGTAAGATGAGCTGCTACGCATCACACTCTCAAAGTGTGTATGAATGTCACCGGGAACCACATTTGAATTTGTATTCCTATTGAAACTCCGAACAAGACAATCCCTCAACAACGAATGATGACTACGGTTACAGCGTCCACACTATCCGATGCGCTTGTTGTGCAAGTGAGGCATTTGTCACACTTGCAAGTTGAGCCTTTGAACACCAGGCACAAGCATTTATTTGCTTGCTGGACGACCGTCGGATGTCAGCGTTTGCAAGGATCGTGGTGAACTTATTGGTCGAAGCCGGCTCAGCTCACCCCGGGTGAATGCCTCCGCAAGTACAAGTAAGTGGAGACAGCAGCCCAATGTCACCTTCGGCCTTTGTCAGTTTGGTTTCTACCGCGAAGTGTGGAGGGTGCTCTATAATGATTTGGCAGCTATATCACAGAATTCTCTTGGCCCTTTAATTATGCTACATGGTAGAGTTAACACCAAGAATTATCGGAGTATTTCGGTGGATTCTCTCCATCTTGTGGTACTAACGTGTTTTACTAATGGCAGTACAAATTTCCGAGACAATAATGCACCGATTCATACGGCTAGTTATTCAAAATTTGTACGAAGAGTACAGAAGTGAAGAACTATGCCATTCGGATAGGCTCCCATCGTCGCCAGATTTCAATATAATCGAACATTTATGGTGCATTTTGGAGCAGTGAGAAGTCACCTTCATCCACCATCGTTACTGAAAGAGCGAAAGTAGGTTAGACTTGAAACATGGTTCAAAAACCCCCTTAACTACCATTTAGAACGTGTACGAGTCATATTATAGCTGCAGTTGATGACAAACGCCGCATTAAATAATATATATACCATTTCATAAGGTGTTTCCATCATTTTGCCCAGCTTCCGTATATAGCGACCGAATATTTTGGAGACTAGTGCAGATTTTGCTCTTATAGATGATTTTTAGAATTGCCTTTAGACACAAAAAATATCGTAATGATTTTTTGTATGTGGTGTTACATGCCAAACATTATATTATACAGTTAACAAAGTTGAAGTATCTACTTTTAGCATGCTACGCTTATTAAGATTTTCAACGCGCGTTACGTGTGCCGTTGGAGTTTCGAAAATTCCCTCCAGTCCATTCTTGAGTTTTCTTGATTTATTAATGCATTTGTGCATTTATCAAGCCTTCTTATATTTATATTTTTCACCATTTCTGTTTTAGCATTTTATTTCTCTTATATATCTTAAAACTAATCTGTCAAAATATTCCCTCGGCGTTCCTGAAAATGCCAATGCAACCTGACATATTTATAAGATCCAACCTTACAATAATATCAAAAGAAAAACACAACCAAAACCTTATTAACATTTCAGTTTTCCCCCTCTGTATCTCTTTCTGATATGCCACTTACAATAAAATTGTTGTCCACTTCTCCATTTCTCTCCAATTTAACTACACCATAGAATGTTGTTGTTCATTAATAACTGTTTTAAGCGAAATCAATATCAGCAGATTGACGATTGATAATAGACTTTAGTGTTAATATTTCCCGTTGTAAATTTTGTTAGAAGTCTGAAGGAAGGTCAATAGGTAATTTTTCAAGTTACTCTGCTAATATGTCGGCCGTAAGCAGTTCTGTGTTTCAGTTGCATCTCGGAGGCATATTTCCGTATCTAGTTACTGGATCTAGTTACTTTTATGTCTAGATACTAAATGAGGAAATTATCAGCATATCTGATAGAGAAACAATCACTTACAAAAGCATTGATTCCTAAAGCGATGGAGACATTCTGTAGAATTATGCAATGCCGTTTCTAAACAGCTGTAACTTTGGTGAATTGCCTTCCACACATACTTTGTACTTGAAAAGAAGTTATGATGTAATGCTATTGTGAAATTTAAATAGAGCTAATGGACTCTATAATGGAACAAGAATTCAAAGAAACCATTTACATAAATGTATGATTGATGGTGACATTGTTACAGAAGGTGAACATTACGTTAAACATGTCATTATGCTAAACTATTAAACTAAGACTATGACGTCAATATGCCGTTCATATATATGCGATTACAGCTTCCACTTGGAATGGCTTCGCAATGTCAGCAAGTGAGTCAAATAGAGCTATGCTTTACTCAATAGCGCATGTATGGTTGAAAAGGCTTGTCCAAGAACGAACCGGACTATTAAAACAACGCGCCAACAAGATGGCGTACAGTGATACAGTCTCTTATCGAGCTTGATTGCGTGTCTAAACGTAACCATGTTATACCATATGAGTGGATATCAATCTTCACAAATCAAAACGAAGGGAGTTTAAGTACATTTAGTATTTTGCCACAAGTTCACCAATGTGGGTTTTAGAAGTATAACACATATTTGTTTGAAATTTTGTTTTAAATTGAAATAAAAAAAAAATTGCAGAAGCATTCTTAACAGAACTATGAGAAATTATTACTTGAGCCACATTCTATTTCACTAGTGGCACTAATCTTTCAAATCTGGGAGAACATCTACTGAAATGGACTCTAAAATTAATGAACTTCTACAACAATGAACGTCGATCAATCAAATTGTGAAACTACGTATTCCGATGGACGTAAGTCGACAGCTGTCTAACCTTGAAGATTTCGAAGTAGAGTATGTGTATTCTGACATGATTCTAAAAGAAAAATGTATCAAATTTATCCTGTTGCTACAGAGTTTGTGCGTCGGCTAGTGACAGATGAACCAAAAGAAAGCCCATTCAATCGTATGCATTTTCAAGACAACATTGTAAAGTATATCACGAGAGGTGACTAGGCGTGGGTGTATGTATACGGAATCAAAAGGTAATGACAGTCGTCACGATCACGAGAATCAATGATGCCGCAGGAAAATGTGCACACCCGAGTTGTTTTATAGGAATGTCGTGTTAAGGTCCTTTGTCGATTGATTCAGTATCATTCCGCTTGAGATTATTGCATGTGGTAAGACGATGAATAAAGCGTTTCACTTTGATATCCAGGGGTGTTTGAGCGGGATACTGCGAATACAGGTCTGAGATTTTGGCACGTAAAATTCAATACAACACCAAAACAAAGCAATCTCCCGGTCTGTGACTTGGCAAAGCACGAACCGACGCTTATCCCTAAACCCTACTACTGGCCGGATCACGTATATATATATATATATATATATATATATATATATATATATATATATAAACACACACACACACACACACACACACACAAACACACACATATATATATACATATATATACATTATTATCAAAGTTGCAAGGCCATCGCCAGAAATATCACAAAAAAACCCTGCTATTCAGCGTTTCACGTTGACGTTCGTCGGGTAGTTGTGATCCAGAATGGATCCGTTCGGGACGACAATTGCCTTACGAACGGGAAAGTGAAACTCTGAATAGCAGTTTTTTCGTGATATTTATTGCGATGTTTTTGCGGCTTTAACAATCGGGCAGTTGTGATCCAGAATAGATCCGTTCTGCATCACAACTGGTCGATGAAGGGTAACGTGAAAATCTGAATACCATATTTTGTGGTATTTTCTGTGATTTCATTTGCAGCTTTAATATTTAATATTCTCCATCTTGTTTCACATTTATATGCCTACTATTGTATATATATATGAGTGTGTGTGTGTGTCTGCGTGCGTGCGTGTGTGTATGCATGTGTATCCTCTCACATATATATACACCCAAAAACATGGTGGTTAGAAACATTTTATTTCTTAACTGTGCATTTACAATTAATGATATTATGAAAATGAAATTGAGTGCCACATTCATTTAGTGAATGTCACAATAAGTTAATGAGAAGATGACAGATACGGATCCAAAGAGATTACAACAGAATGAGATGTCAATGAGCAAGTGAAAGTGAAGTGGTGCACTTAGGACATTCGTTCATGTCGATACGCATACATACACAAAAACGCATATATATATATATATCACCGTGATCCCCGTGACCGACCAGGCTATCAGCTGTTGTTACACATCGCTGGTCACAATGCGCTTTGTATTGTTTTAGCCTTCAAATGATGCTACCCCGCTGGCTAAGCGAGCAGGCCAACAGAAGAAAGAGTAAGAGAAAGTTGTGGCGAAAGAGTACAGCAGGGATCGCCACCACCTCCTGCCGGAGCCTCGTGGAGTATTAGGTGTTCTCGCTCAATAAACACTCACAACGCCGGTCTGGGAATCGAAACCGTGATCCTACGACCGCGAATCCGCTCTCCTAACCACTGGGCCATTGTGCCTCCATACATATATATATATATATATATATATTATATATATATATATATATAACATATATGTTGGCATGTACGTATACATAAATACATAATATATACATATAAATGCATGTGTTAGTGTGTATATATATATATATATATATATATATATACACACACACACAAACGATATTACGGAAGTGTAAGAGGGCATGCTGGAAACTGCATTTGGTTGATAAATATTCTTTATTTTTGAAGTAACAATGCTGACAGTTATTTCATGTGGAGAGATTTCAGAGATTAAAAATGCTGATGATCGTCTTCATTTAGGACGAGAACGATCGAAGTTAGACGAATCTATGCAGGACTTGAAAAGCGATAGGACGATTAGGGGGGGTGACTTATAAGGGATGTTATTTCCCTTGCATTATCTCTAGATTTTTACAAGAATTTGAATTCACTAAAGATAAATTTCGTTATGCGAGAATGTTCATTCATGCTCATTTTTCAAAATACCTGTATGCGGTAGTTGTTTGAGCATGGGCACATAATTATTTATGGAATTTTGCAGGTATTAAAAAAAATTAGTCCATAAAGTTAGTTCTATATAAATATATAAATCTCTCTCTCTGTCTCTCTCTCTCTCTCTCTCTCTCTCTATATATATATATATATATATATATATATATAGAGAGAGAGAGAGAGAGAGTGAGAGAGAGAGAGAGATAGATAGATAGATAGATAGATAGATAGATAGATAGATAGATAGATAGATAGATAGACAGATAGATAGATTGATAGATAAGTAGATAGCTAGATAGATAGATAGATAGATAGATAGATAGATAGATAGATAGATAGATAGATAGATATGGATACAAGTAATCCAGTGATGCTCATAAAAAAAGCTCGGAATCTATATTAACGTATAAGAGAAAAGGATAAGGAGTGTACAAAGTCATAAATGGCAGAGAAATATTTTGATGAAGTTTTATTTAACAATAAGAAAAATCCTAATATCACAAGTCATTTCGTAACTCAAGAACTTGCAAATAATATATATTATTATGTTTAATAAGGAACAAATTACTTACATATGTGCATTAATATAAAATGCAAAAAAATCTTCGATCAAAATAATGCATCAGATATGATAATTTCAATTGTTTGTGTATTCTGGAGTTACGAATGTATTTGTCATGATATTAGCATATTTGTGACTGTTAAATAAATGTTCATCAAAATATTTTCTGTCATCCATTACTTTCTGTATGTGTCTGTGTGCGCGTGCGTGTGTGTGTGTGTAAGAGAGAGAGAGGGAGTGTGTGCGTGTGGTGTGTGTTTGTATTATGTCAGTGTGTATATATTGCAAATCATGTACAGTTTAGAATTCCGGAATGGGTTCTTGGGACTTAATGTCTGTCATGCATATTAAGCATATAATCAATAACCGAATATTTATACAGGTTGGATCAGTGTCAAGATAAAGGAGGAGACATGCATAAGGTTTCAAAATTTAAATTGTTGTTTTTGCATGCAAAAGGAGAAAGCCTTTTCCGGAATATTCAAAATATTTACTTGATGTCCTGTATTTTAATTTCTCTGTAATGCATATGTTGCCTCGCCCCCATATTTGCTGATTTGAGGCACAATGATCCAATTTATACAGGGGTTCTCCACATTCCAACTTTAAGATTCCATACTATATTGGATAGAGGTGTTTCATATCCTTTGTTCCTTTCTCTAAACGAAGGCAGGTGCTATGTATATAAATATATTATCAGCACATCTGTAAACAGGCGATGGCCATATCGATTACAACAAATCTGGACAAATAAAACTGATAGGACATCATTGCTACCATTAGTATTATAAACTGAAATGTCAGGAAAATGCAGATGAGCGTGTGTGCGTGCAGGTTTGTGTCTGTGGATAAGGTAACATATCATGATTACAATCATATTTCCCAACTAATAAATTAAACGCCTCCTTATCTTCCTTAATTGTATATATATATATATATATATATATATATATATACCTAAGGAGCACACACACACCACACACACACAAATACAAACACAAACACACACACACAAACATAGACACACACAAACACACACACACACACATATATATGTATGCATATACATAATACATGTGTGTGTGTCTGTGTTTGTGCAGACCGCGAGAGAGAGAGAGGCTGGGAGAGAGACAGACAGACATGTATATGATTAACCATCATCTTCAGCATTCAATGTCCCTTTTTACACACACATACACAAACACGTATATAGTTGATTTCAATTGATCGCTGAACTGGTTATCATGAAATTCTATTAAATGCATATTTTATAGTAAAAGACGGTTCACCTATAATTCTCGGTAATGTGATTGTTTAATTGCATAAAACATCTCTTGAACCTAGCCAAGTACAATAAAATTGAAATATTTTTTCGGTTCCAAATAAATGCCGTCAATACTTAATGTATACAAGCAACCGATGTCAAAGCAAAATCAAATGTATTCAACATTTTCTTAACATTTCAATGAATTCAAGACTATCAAAGTTCAGTTCGGGTATAAATTTATTTTATTTTATTTTTTCATAGTGTAATATTTTTTTTTCTATATGAATAAATCTCCATTATCGATAAATTTTCTAAAACCTTAGGTTTGAATCAAGCAGGGAATGGACACTATGTGGTTAGCAATACATTAGCTGGTGAGTGACCAAGTTACATTTTTCATAAATTCAATGACCTATGTGATGACGACTAAATTATTCAATGTGTGTGAAAACCACAGTTGGGTCACATGAATCATTGCGTAGGTCAAACGTTCCTTCTGTGCATATATAATCCTAAATAGACTGGTTGAATAAGGCGGAATATATATGTTAATGAAGCGTATACACTCTACGATTAAGCAAAAAGGTGTCTTACTTTTCCTACAGTGTATAATCTAAACGTGAGCAAAATAACAGATGTCGCTCACGTAATTAAGTAAATTAAATACGCCCGGGATTTACATACTGATAACCGTTGTCATGGTTATGCCATTAATTAAATTCCTGTCTAAATATGCAGATGTGTTTACACACTCGCCCTCACATATAAACTTTACACGCACACACCACACACATGAACACATACACATGAACACACACATACATGAACACATACACACACACATACATGAACACATACACACACATACACACGCACGCAAACGCTTGCGCGCACACTCATACATAGAGACATGCATGATAATGGTTTTTGATTTGGAGGAACGTCTTCTGTACCTGTCCATCCCAGGTATTTCAGTCACCTGAAAATGATGTGTTCAATATCTCTCTTGAACCACAAGTTTTTGAAACAATACTCTGAATCCCAAGTACTTCCAGACAAAACAAAACAATATAACCTAATGAGATAGAGTCAATAAATATCAGACAACATTACAGACAGTCGCAGGAGTGGCTGTGTGGTAAGTAGCTTGCTTACCAACTACATGGTTCCGGGTTCAGTCCCACTGAATGTATATATATATATATATATATATATATATATATATATATATGTATGTGTGTGTGTGTCTGTTTGAGTGTCTGTGTTTGTCCCCCCAACATTGCTTGATAACCGATGCTCCAGCATGGCCGCAGTCAAATGACTGAAGCAAGTAAAAGAGCAAAAGAGTACAAACTTAATTTGATCACCGCCAGCACAAATGATTTCACCTCTTTCCTAAAAACAGTACAAAATGTTAAACGCCTTGCCTAACACACATCCAAAAATACGTTTAAACGATAAATCACTTTCGCTTCCAGCTTAAGAAGTAGATTGAGAAACACCACCATAGATGGAATTCAATTTATAACCATATACTGGAGACGACTGCTTTTGTTTAATTCATTCTGAAAATATAGAAGACTGCAGTAAAATAACATTGTCATCAGGTAATTTAGATGAAAGGCTTTTAGTTTAGACCACGATAAAACATTAAGTTTCTATCAGAGAACTAAAGACAGTCTTAGGCGTGTTGATTATAAATACTATGGGATCAGTAAACTTCAAGTACAGTATCAATGTCACTGAATGGTGCCGTAAGACAGAAAAGAATCCTTTCTCAGTTTAGGGTTCTGTTCCCCTGTGCAGCTCTTGGGTTGTGTCTTTAAAAAAAGGCGGCGAGCTGGCAGAAACGTTAGCACGCCGGGCGAAATGCTTAGCGTTATTTCGTCTATCGCTACGTTCTGAGTTTAAATTCCGCCGAGGTCGACTTTGCCTTTCATCCTTTCGGGGTCGATTAAATAAGTACCAGATGCGCATTGGGGTCGATATAATTGGCTTAATCCGTTTGTATGTCCTTGTTTATCACCTCTGCGTGTTGCCCCTTACGGGCAGTAAAGAAATAAGAAAATAATCCTTTCTGCTGATTCATCCAATTTGAAATAATAATTTCTCGTACCAGCTATATCTAAATATATGTTTATGAAGTCTTGGTTTAGAGGAAAACATTCGCTGTTCTTGGTGATCTCTTAACAAGGATTATAATAAACATAATCCGTATAATATTGTACTGAATCCTAATGGATAAAAAAAAACAGCGTTACATATTCAATGAATCTATGGGGAAATATCGGTAGGCGTGACGCATTTATTCTTTGACTCGTTCAACCAAAGACTGCTCACAGAGATAATTGTTTAACAATTCGCTGCTACTCTTGAATAGAGTCTTAAAAAAAATACCTGCTAAAGAAATTTTAAGGTATACGATTTGCCGCTGGGGAGACGAACCTAAAATAGTTATCTGATTAGGCCGAGTAAAACAAAGTACAGGTAAATATGCATCCTTACAAGTGAAAGCTAAATGAGAAGAATCATATACATACATAACAACTTTACTCGGCATCCAGCTACAATCAGGAACATGTTAGAGGGTGCAAGTAGAAGACAGGGATATATTCAACAATGCCCCTTTTATTATAACGTTGCACTAAGACATGGCTGAACTAGAATCTAATGTGTAATCAAGACGAACGATAACATTAGCTGTAAAGGGACAATAAATTGGTCCAATCTACTCTTGAAAGTAAATTTCATTCTCCATCATAGCCAGGGTTTACTCTCTCCATCAATAACTCTTTTAGAGAAGCAGTGCTTTGTGTGAAATTTTGTACAACTTAGGCTTGAATCATCAAATAAACATGCCGATATATGTATATATATATATATATATATTATATATATATATATATATATATATATATATATATATATATATATATATATATATAGATAGATAGATAGATAGATAGATAGATAGATAGATAGATAGATAGATAGATAGATAGATAGATAGAGAGAGAGAGAGAGAGAGAGAGAGAGAGAGAGAGAGAGAGAGATTTAGATATAGGTACAACTTCGATTTTTCCTAACCTTTCGTTTCAAAACCAATGAGATTCTCTGAATTAAACAAATATTGAATGTTATTAAATCAGGAAGAGAAATGTTAATCTCTATAGGTGAGTATAAAGGATACAAGTTTATAAATATCGCAGGTGCAACGTACCGATATATTAGTCTGGCGGCACAGGAATTTGAATTTCCTGCTCGTAAATTGGTGCGGATTCATAGATCTGCCTCGTGTGTGCCTGGAAAGTCCTTGTTTCATATATACATGTATATATATATACACACATATATGCATGTATGTGTTTGTGTGTGTGTGTGTGTGTGTGTGTGTGTGTGTGTATGTGTGTGTGTGTGTGTGTGTGTGTGTGTGTGTGTGTGTGTGTATGAATATATAATGAGTGATAGGCACGATACTCGCAACCTTCAAAGCAATTTGTAACGTTCTGCTGATCAATGCAAACACACACACATATGCACACTTAATCTTAATATTTGTATTTATACATAAATCATACATTTTCATGAAAGTAAAAGGTTTCATATAACTTCGTCATTTAAGGAAGAAATGTATCCTTATAATGGTTTACGCACAAAAACACACCCAAAAAATACGCGCACAAAAGAACTTTCAGATACATTTACATACAATTACACACGCACATAAAATCAAATAAAGGTAAGTAAACAGAAAATCGAACCACCTAAAGAAAATATTGGCAACGTAACATAATCTCTTCATAAAGCTATTTTGAAACTTATCTCAAAATATTTCAAGAATAATCTTAAAAAATCATACACAGAAAAATAAAACGCTGCTTCTTTGAAAATGGAAAAAAATTTAAAAGCAAGAAATATTAATATTTGTGAGGAATTGTATTTAATTTTGTATGAAAGAGAATTTATGAGTTAAGATATATACAGCAGACTGAATCTGAACAGGTGTGTAGTTGGTGGGCATATGTATGCTTGTATGAGTAAGTTTGCGCGCGAATATGTGTGGATGGATAAAATACAAATAACTAATATATAGCTGTGTTTATTTATTCGTCCGGAGCTGATGATTGGCTCCATCATTTATTTGAGTTTTTCACTGTGTGCGTTTGGTTTGTCCGGATGCCAAGTAAATTAATGGATGAATTTGTTTAATGGTCTAGGGACGTAACTTAATGTCCGTTGCATTATTCATTCTCGTTGCTCAAGTTCGATAACATACACATATTTAGAATATGGAATTAGGACAAGCCTTCATAGATAAAAATAGGGCTTCTTCTCTATACATTGGTCTTTTAATTTTTACGCATGAAAAGGACATATCTACTCAATAAGCTGCTGGAGTTGGTCCATTGCGAAGTATCGTGGTCAAATAGAAAATATGCAACTCAAATATAATGAATAGGCTTTAAGTAATGGGAGAGTACTATCGTTCTGGTACTATATTGTAGATTACATTTTATCTCTTACTTCTTTCAGTCATTAGAGTGCGGCCATGCTGGGGTACCGCCACGAATAGATTTTACTCGAACCTAATATATATATGTTTTTAATTTTGGGACTTGGTACTTATTCCATCGGTCTCTTGCTGAATCGCTAAGTTACGGGGAGTAAACTAACCAACATTAATTGTCGAGCGTTGGCGGGGAATGAAAACAGACACAGACCTTTATTTAGTATGCATTCATACGCACGCGCGCGCGCACAGACATACGTATATGTATGTATGTATGTATGTATGTATGTATGTATGTATGTATGTATGAATGTATGTATGTATGTATGTATACGAGGGGGTACCCAAAACAAACTCGAATTTTACAGTATTATTTCATTCATTTAGATTTACATGCTTACTCCTTTATCGCCTTCAAAGTATTCTCCTTTTGAAAAAACAGTATCGGTCCAGATACGTTTTCCATTGTTCGAAAGTGCTGGAACTCTTGCAAAGTGATGCGTTTTAACACCTACGTCGTTTTTTAATTCGTCTCATCCACATCTGCAAATTCCGTAGCACCAGCTTTCGTCGCCAGTCATGACCGAAAAGCGGTTCGGATCACTTTCCAACTGTTCTTGCAGTCCACCACACGCATACACTCGTGACTTCTTTTGATTTTCCGTGAGTAAGTGAGGCAGAAATTTTGCTTCAGCTCTTTTCATTCGCAATTCCTCACTCAAAATTCGTTGACTGGAACTCCGGACACAACAGTCATATCAACAAGTTCGTCAATTGTTCGGTTATTGTCCTCTATAATCAGTTCGCGAATTCTCGTGATGTTTTTCATTCTTTCGGGAGATCGACGGACGCATTGAACGAGCTTGGTCTTCAAGACACAAGTGACCATTCCTAAAGCTTGAAAAACCACTCGTAAACTTGTGTTTTGCTCATCCTTGTAACCTGTTAGATGCATGACAACCGTTTAGGCCGCTGTTTTCCCAGCAGAAAACAGAATTTCACTGAAACACGCTGTTCTTGCGTTTCAACCATGCGAAAATCGAGGAACAGAGGAAAAGCACTACAAAGCAAAGATGCAAAACGTGGCA
The DNA here is from genome assembly GCF_006345805.1 of Octopus sinensis. Lineage (NCBI taxonomy): Eukaryota > Metazoa > Mollusca > Cephalopoda > Octopoda > Octopodidae > Octopus > Octopus sinensis. Next base: position 18,718,173 of record NC_043014.1, on the reverse strand, counting down.
GTAAGATTACATTCAACAATGTCAATCGACATATTGACACCTGTGGCCAATAGCGGCAGAAGCCCGGACTACAACGGGCTTGTACCATAGAGGTTGTTTCCGGTTACTGTCGAGTACCTCCTCGTACACACACACACACACACATATATATATATATTGATTGATTGATTGATTCTAGTTTCAGCTAACGAGCTGTGGCCATGCTGGGGCACCGCCATTTAAAAAGAGCTGCGACCACGGCTTCTTTCAGTTTCCGTCTACGAAGACCACTCACAAGACTTGCTTTTTTATGACTGGCTGTGTGTATACGTAATTGCTATTGTTAATGTTATTTTAATTATTAATTTATTCATATGCCTGAACATGTACAACACTCCACTGTGCTGTTTATTTTATGAATCATCTAATAAATGTTATCTTTCTCCGCCAAGCATAAATTACATTACTAATGGAATATGTAGATGCAATTTTTACAATGATCTGTTTTGAGGCTGGCTGTAAACTGCAATGATTTGCAGTTTCAAGACATTCAAACTGAATGATAGAATCTATTTCATCGCTGTACTCGAAAGAGAGAGTATGCTATGTATTTACGATTTTCAATGTTATATACAAAACTATACCATTCTGCACCTTACTATTTGTTGATCCTATTTCAGATGAGTGCCCAGATATGTTTAAGAGACATTAACCACTAAATGGAAAGAATATGGTATTGCTGGAATTGAATTCTGGTAAATTATTTCAGAATATTGCTATTTCTAAGACATTTGTTATAGTAGAATATTTGGCCTGCGATGTTTTCAAACAGGCATAGCTGACATTTACATTATTATTATTGAGGTGATTTTGGTGTTTTTATTTACGACTAGTAAAGAAAAGCTTTTATCTTTGACAGGAAATTTATAGCTATGTTTCATGTTACGCTTTTGTTATATGTGGGTGATAACCAGATGATGTATCTTTTCCTTGTGGAAAGTGTTCCAAAAATATTAGTGTTTCTTTGAAACTTCTTTTCAATGCGTCATTTAAGTGCACTGCAATGCGATTAAATATGTCTCTGTCGGAAAAAAAAAGATTCGGTAATCTTGATGTTATCTTTCTAAGTCTTTTGCGATATTTTATGCACACGGTGTCTATAATTATGTATACAATCTATTCATTTAGCGTCATATAAGTGCCATGCCTGCTCGTAGTCAGGGATAATGGAACATCTAACTAAAAACAAGCAAATGACTCTTAAGTCGGTGCTGATGATGATTTTAAGATAACATTCCGTAAGACTTTTCTTAGCAGTGTAGATGCTATCACTTTTTCTGTGGTGAAAGACAACAACAAAAAATCAGCTGAGCAGTGGGTAAGTTTCCTAACAAGAGAATATTATGCTATTTTACGAGGAGGCACAAAACCCTGAAATAAATTCACAATTTTACTCCATACACTAGTCTCCCGAGTTTCGTTTTCCATACAGTGTGTGCGATTGTTTGTTTGCTCATCTACAATACACTACGTATTTTCCTTTAATATATTTTAATTAATGTTTTATACAATGTAGTATTGTATTGTATACGTGAAAATGCTTATTTTACCACAGAAATAATTAAAATCTAAATATGTATATATATATATATATATATACTATCGGCTGCAGAAACCCGCGATATACTGAGGAGCCGCGATATAAATTTACATATATTAGCCAGAAAAATCCACGATGTACTGATGATAGGGGAACCGCTTTATGGTGAGTGATTACTGTATCGGCTTTGTCAAGACATCAGCATCTTTTATACTCGAATGGATTCAGTCAGCAAGTTTTATATTTCTTTGAATGAATCTCATTGTACTGCGACCATTCTCGAACGAATGACTGATTCTTTGGTATTGTGGCAGCTAGTCAGGCAACTAGCTCAGACGAGTGGTAACTCTGAAACTGCGTATTAATTTCCAATAAATAAGTGCCTGACGTTAAAGTCATATAATGAAGATCGATTACTTCTTTATTTAGTTATTGTTGCTTTTCTTGAAATCATTGTATTTATTGCAAATTTTCTTTGTTTATCGATGTTGCTGTTGCTGTAGCAATTGTTGTATTTCTTGTTGTAATTGTTTTCGCTATTGGTATTCGCGTTAAATTCGTTAATACATCTTTTTCTTCATGACTTCTGATTCGAAAAAGATCACTATTAATGGCTGAATACGACTTGTTGCCAAGTTTCTCTAAGAGTTCAATATAAGTTTACATCTTAAACACAATTTAAAAAACAAACAAGAAGAACAAAGCAAATAGGTAAATAAACAAATAAACAAGCAAAACAAGCTAATAAAATTGTGAAGAACGAAGAAGTAACATTGGTTAATTCTTTTAATCGAAGAAGTATTACCTAATGAACTTATAGCTTTCTTTTCTCATGAGAATAACCAATGTTAGAACTGGAATTGCTATGAGTTGCGTACATTATTTTTTCCCTAATGACCTTTTAAAGTTGCAATGAAGACTTACTTGGTACCGTTCCAAAAATGGTTGCCATCCAAACCACACACACATACTCACATGTATATATGCTGTTACACACACACACACACATATATGTATATATATGTATATATATATATAATATATATATATATATATATAATATATATATATATATATATGTATATATATATATATATATATATATATATATATATATTATATATATATATATAATATATATATATATATATATATATATATATATATATATATGCATGTATGTATGTATATGTGTATATATGTATATATATATGTATATATATATATATATATATATATATATATGTTGGTATGTTTGTGCGTGCGCGCGTGTATGAGTGCATTTATTCATATATATCATATGATATTCTGAAATACATAGACAAACGCAGGCGTGTACGCACACACATATATCTTTCTGTGTGTATACTAAGAGAGAGAGAGAGAGAGAGAGAGAGAGAGAGAGAAAGAAGGATAGATAGATAGATAGATAGATAGATAGATAGATAGATAGATAGATAGATACTGCGATTGTGTTCTGATTTACACATATAATAATAATGAATAAATACGGTTCTTACACAACACTCTCACAAGCACACATACACATATATATATATTCATATACAAACAAGCACGTAACAACCAGGGTATTCTACAGAATTTGTTAAGATTTACTTGGCACCGCTTCAAAAATGGTTTCCATCCAAGCTTGAACAATATATAGATATTTCGCTTTTGTCTAGCAGTGCACAAACATAATAATAATGATAATAATAATAATATAATAATAATAATAATAATAATAATAATAATAATAATAATAATAATAACAACAACAACAATAATAATAATAATAATAATAATAATAATGATAATGATAATGATAATAATAATAACGACAGCAACAACAACAACAATAACTACAAAAACAACAATACAGTAAAACAACCAGAAAAAAGAAAAGGAGGTGAAGAAGAAAGGTAGGAGGAGGGGAGGAGGAGGGGGAGGAGGAGGATAAGAAGAAGAAGAAGAAGAAGAAGAAGAAGAAGAAGAAGAAGAAGAAGAAGAAGAAGAAGAAGAAGAAGAAGAAGAAGAAGAAGAAGAAGAAGAAGAAGAAGAAGAAGAAGAGAAGCAGAAAAAAGGAAGATAGATAGAAGCAGAAAAAAGGAAGATAGATAGAAGCAGAAAAAGGAAAAATAGAAAAATGAAAGACAGAAATGAACAAACAAACAGACAGACAGACAAATAAACAAACAATCAAAGAACGAAACAAAGTAGCGTGATAATGATGGTCCTTCCTTAATTTAATGCAAGTATGGCAGCTGATGAACATATAACTTCAAATTATAATGGAGTGTATGAAAGCTGAAAGCCCTAAGGTGGACACCTTTCAAGAATAAATCAGGGACCCAGCTATCGCTAATTACCTAGACTACCAAACTGTGTTCTCCTGTCTATAAGACTATGCTAAAAGTAAGGCCATTCTTGCCACTGTCTCCTCTCTTTCAGTCACTTCTCTTGAATACAGTTTCTTCCTCTTGATGTTCACCTTTGTAAATGGAAGTTGAAGGTGAAGACATATTAGTTACTTCTCATTTATATTTTCAACTTTGTTGACCGTTTAGCAGTGTTCTCTGTAGAAGATACTGGCTGTCCTTTATTGCTACAGGAATATGGCAAGATGACCATGGCCACTTGTCTTAAACACAATAAGCGCTTGGCACAACTCCATGATTTAGCAAGGTTTAAGCACCGAACGTATTCATTCAGAATCTTGTGGTCACTCGGTATGCTTCTGACACAGACACTGGTGATGGCACTTGCATGCCTGTATAGTTAATCCCGAAGTAATATTATGAAACGGTAGCACTACCGCATTAAGGATTTCTGAAAGCTGTCAATAGTCCCTGGTTAAAAGTTCTCTGCAGTAGGCCGTTACATTGACCTTCGTCGAATGCCCCTCTTACAATCGCTTACACTGTACATGTTTTGACATATTAACCATCGTATCATGCGACCAGAGAACTGTGAGAGCTTGACAACATTCCATATGTCAAGCATGTAATGTAGGCTATATACTCGCTCCAGGGCTGAAATTCTGTCAAAGACATGATCTGAAAGAAAACTTTTCAGACAAATAAATGAAACCTGCTCATTATCCAAGAATCTTTACATATGTCTCAACCTCAGTCTTGGCTGGATTTCAACTAGGAATGCAAAAAGTTGTAATTAAGGACCAAAAGGCATTTTGTCTTTCTTTCATTCATTCTGTATGCCTGTGTGGTAGTTTCTTTTCTACTCTAGGCACAAAGTTAAAACAGACGAAATGCCTATTTCTTTACTACTTACAAGGGACTAAACACAGAGAGGACAAACAAGGACAGACAAACGGATTAAGTCGATTACATCGGCCCCAGTGCGTAACTGGTACTTAATTTATCGACTGCGAAAGGATGAAAGGCAAAGTTGACCTCGGCGGAATTTGAACTCAGAACGTAACGGCAGACGAAATACCTATTTCTTTACTACCCACAAGGGGCTACACACAGAGAGGACAAACAAGGACAGACAAACGGAATAAGTCGATTACATCGGCCCCAGTGCGTAACTGGTACTTAATTTATCGACTGCGAAAGGATGAAAGGCAAAGTCGACCTCGGCGGAATTTGAACTCAGAGTGTAACGGCAGACGAAATGCCGCTAATCATTTCACCCGGCGTGCTAACGTTTCTGCCAGCTCGCCGCCTTTCTGTAATGGTAGTTTGTTTTAGCAATAAAGTTGAACTGTTCCGAAAAAAATATTATATTGCTAAACTCTTTTTATATCAGTAGTTCCATGCGAATCATGAGATAGAATGGGATTACATACGATCTCCAACGAGTATAGGACTCAAAACTACTGCAGATACCGTTACGTTAGAAAATCACTGCAACTCAGCACTATGTCCTTATCAACTCCCAGCCTTGATTCCCACTCAAGAAACGTATTGTAATGCGTTTCTCGTCTGAAGTAGAGTATTAGATATACAATGTTCGGGTGAAAACATGTGCGGTATTGGTGGAGCCCATGTTTATACTTCCTCTCATTATCCGAGCATAATAAATGACACAATGGTAACAATAACTAGAATGCCACCATGATATTCCAAAATAAGAGTTTATAAGTGTTCATTCGACCTGCTAGAAATGGCAGTAAAATTTTCCTGAAATTAGACCCACTATTAATTTAAAAAAGAACCAATAACAAAAATTTGATCTTACACCATTTATGACGCCTGTTGTATTAGAGTTAACTGGGGACGAAATAAAAAGAAAGAGAACTCTGGGAAATGGAATTATGTATATACTATATCGGGGAAATAAAACAAAACACTTTAATTGCTGACTATTGAAATTTATTCAGTGAACTTACGTTGAAAAAAATTAGTGCAATGTACACTACAACTGAAACAAGCTGTGAGAGACACGGTTGAAACCACGCTAATCAAGCCCAGGTATGACTTAGCAAGCACGTGGTTTTAGGTTCAGTCCTATACCACGGTAACTTGTTAACGTATCTTCTACCATTGCGTCAGATAGACCTGTGTCTTGTGAGTGAATCTGTTAGAGAGAAACAGCATGAAGGTGTGTGTTTGTTTCCATACACCGTTAAACGGTGTTGGCTTGCGTATGTCTCCCATAACTTAGTAGTTCAGCAATGGAAAGCAACATACTAAGAACCAGATTTAAAAATAAGTATCGGAGATGGTTTGCTAGCGTAAACCATTCCAACAGGTGCCCCAGCATGACCGTAGTCAAATGGCTGATACAAGTAAAAAGAAAAAAGATGAAAAAATATGTCTACTGGATCAGGGGTACGTCAGGTTAGACACCATCACCAAGATCAAAAGACGGAGTAAAATAATGCAAGACAAGCGTTCAACCAATTCTGCAATCCACTGCATTGGTAATGACACAAAACGAACAAAAAATAACAAAGAAAACAAAGAAAATACTGTTGTTTATGAAAAACAACAAAAATTTGCCGCTTCTGTGTGATGTTATTTTTTTCTTTTATTTTTATATTTATCACGTTATGCTGTAGTCTATCAAACAAATCGATATTAATTGATCGATAAAGATAGTTCGAGAATTGAGTTTTGTAAAAGAGATCGATAATGGCTACAGTATATTGATTATACACATACATACTCACGCTGGTATATATATATATATATATATACACACATATGTATATGTATATGTATATTTATATATATGTGTATATGTGTGTGTGTAATTACGTGTATCTGTGTGCTTAGTACAAATCGGTTACTGTGATCACTGTTGGTTGAAACATTTTGGTAATAATAACTGCTTGATAACATTAGCCATAATTATAAGAAGCGTCTTCTAATATGTATATTCGCATCTTTTATACAGATATACATAGTATACATTGATATATATATATATATATATTATATATATATATGTATATATATATATAATATATATATGTATATATATATATATATATATATATATATATATATATATATATATATATATATATATATATATATATATGTATATATATATATATATATATATGCACATGCATATATGTATACATACACACATATATATATATATGTATAAATACACACACATATATATATATGTATGCATATATATACATATACATATATACATGTGTGTGTGTGTGTGTGTGTGTGTGGGTGTGTGTGCATGTGGGTGTGTGCGTGTTTGTCTATGATATTATTGGAAGCTGAATCTTTACAAATTGTCACTCCGAATTTATCGGTGCTAATTTTCAAGAGATTGTGAAAAAACGGAATATACAATTTAATATTTAAAATTTTATTTTGAATGCTTTGAAATAAAGTAACGAACACTGGTTGGTTAATGGGAAATATGAGAAAGATATTATTGTTTCAGAAGATATAAAAACTATATATCATTCATGAGGAGAAAATTGACTCGTTTTGCACTAGTACCGAAAAAATGTTTTCTATACAGAAATACGTTATGATATAATGGACGAATCAAAATATATCCGTGTATAAATCATAGAGTAATGCAAAGCAATCAAATCGTAGGAGAATTTTTAGAAATTTATAATGTGTGAAGCTCTAAAATTATGCAACAATAAAGATATTTACTTTACATCTTATACAATACTCTATTAATTCGCTTGAATATATATATATATATGAGAAAGATATATATATATCTGAGAAAGATATTATTGTTTCAGAAGATATAAAGAACTATATATCATTCATGAGGAGAAAATTGACTTGTTGAGGTGGGACTTATTCTTTGTAGGCCTAGTACTTATTCTATCGGTCTCTTTTGCCGAACCGCTAAGTTACGGGGACGTAAACACACCACAATCGATTGACAAGCGATGTTGGGGTGGACCAAACACCGACACACAAGCATATACATAGACATATATATACATATATACGACGGGCTTCCTTCAGTTTCCGTCTACAAAATCCACTCACAAGGCTTTGGTCGGCCCGAGGCTATAGTAGAAGGCACTTGCCTAAGGTGTCACGCAGTGTGTCCGAACCCGGAACCATGTGGTTGGTAAGCAAGCTACTTACCACACAGCCACTCCACTATATATATATGTATATATATACATATATATGTGTGTGTGTGTTTGTGTGTGTATGTATGTATGTATGTATGTATGTATGTATGTATGTATGTATGTATGTAGTATGTATATATTATCTTATAAATATATTTCATGTTATAAAATTTCAAAACACAAATCTCGTAGTATGACAGTAGATATTTATCTTCTATTTTCTACTTGCTTCATCGTTTAGACTGCGGCATGCTCAGGTGCCGCCTTAGAGAAATTTAATCAAACGAATTGACAGCAATAATTATTTTTATTAAGCCTCGTACTTATGTGCTGGAAAAAATTTTTTCCTAACCACATGGTGTGGGCTGTTTGGTCCCACGACGCAGACACCAAGGCAACCGCATTCTACTATATTCACAAGCCAATTAAAGCCTTGTGAGTGGATTTAGTTCACGGAATATGAAAGAATCTTGTCGTGTGCTTTTACTGACCTCAGCCACCCTTTGATGACTAGTGTTAGTCTGTTTACATCCCTGTAACTTAGTAGTTTATAAAGGAGCCGGTATTTAAGAATCAAACTTAAAATGTACGTAAAGGGAGTCGATTTGTTTACTAAAGTACTTCAAATGTGTGCCCCAGCATGGCCACTATCCAATAACTGAAACATGTAAAACATAAAAAAAAGATAAACGATAAAATGGAAGAAGCCTGAGATATTTCCAGAGCCAACATTACATTTTTTCTTTTGTTCCTTTTTCGGGGAATACTTTGTGTGCTTGTTGAAGCAAACCTGAATATTGACAAGAATGTTTTACAGGTGGTAGACCTTTTCTTTCGAGGACCAAATATACTTGGAAAATGATTTTCCATTCCTGTGAGAAGCAGGAGTTACTCTTACAGTTCCTTAAATGTAGTGAGTTGGTGGTATTCTAACTTAAAGAAAATTTCAATGAAAACAATGTAATATTGGCGAGTAGTGTTGTCATGAAAGGAAACAATAATAAAATGATAGTTTCGGAAGGTATTTATGATTAATTGGTCAAGAAGTAGAAAAGTCAGAGTTTTGTAATAAGTAGGTTGTGGTGTTTTTCCACTGTGATGTTTGCGGTACTGAAATCATAAATGTATACAAATGCATACACATACTTGTACGCATTTGCTCACCATCCTCAAAGCTGTCACCACCGCCGCCGCCACCTTCATCAGTACCTTTTGAAATACATAAACGTAGACAGTCAGATAAGAGAGAAGTTAGGATAAGTCAGTGGACAACTAGACATGCAGTGAAAGTCTGATAAATCAATCAATTAATAAAGAAATGAATTATAACTTTTGATTTTATTGACAGAATGACCTTCCCGAAATGCAACAATAACTTTGGCAGCACAGGGTTTCACTTCAAGAATCTTACGAAAGAAAGAGTCTCTCTCTCTCTCTCTCTCTCTCTCTCTCTCTATCTATCTATCTATCTATCTATCTATCTATCTATCGTTGTCTATCTATCTGTCTATCTATCAATTTATCTATCTATCTATGTATCTATCTATCTATCTATCTATCTATCTATCTATCTATCTATCTATCTATCTATCTATCTATCTATCTATCTATCTATCTATCAATCAATCAATTTATCTATCTATCTATATATCTATCTATCTACCTATCTATCTATCTTTCTGTCTGTCTGCCTTTCTGTTTGTGTCGTCTATTTCTATATAATATATAGCGATATCTTTTATACAAATATTATATTTATCAATATTATATTTATATAAATATTATATTTATCAATATATATATATATATATGTATGTATGTATGTATGTATGTATGTATGTATGTATGTATGTATGTATGTATGTATGTATGTATGTGTATGTATATATATATATTCATACATAAATATATTAATATCATATATACATATATGTATGCATTTATCTATGTCTGATTATGTGAGTCTGTGTGTATATGAATACATATACGATTGTGTGTGTCAGGAAGCGAAGCATAGAGAGTAGTAAGCAGAATATGTGACAAGAATAGAAAGGAAACTACGAGAAAAAAAAAAGAGAAACAGAAAGAGAGAGACGGAGAAATAGAGAGCGGTGGAACCAGTCAAATCGCTATCTTTATATGTGCGATAGGAAAATTAACCGTGAGAGACAGAGAGAAGAGTAGAGAAATAAAGAAAGAAGAGGGTATGAAACAAGAAACGAGAGAAAATATATAAAAGAAGCGATCGAGAAAATGAGGTGTGTACGTGAGAGAGTAAAGAAAGTTAGAGAGCAGGAGAATAAAAGAGACAGTGAGATAGTATGTACATGTGATATACAGAGAGTGAATGAGTAATAGTGAGAGTGAGACAGAAAATAGAAGGTTAGGTTTGTGTGAGAAAGATAGGCAAAGTATTAGGGTATGTGTTAGAGGGAAAGGAAATGATATAAAGCGCGCTACGTTGAAACGATGTATTAAACGAGAAACAATAAAAGTCTCTCCCACACAAATGATAAATTTGGTTATCTAAACACCAAAACGAACAATATCCATAAAATTAGAACACCACAGCGACCAACACCATCCGCGTTTCTTTTTTTATTAGTTTTTGCGCTTTTAATGTTTGGCGGTTTTACTGTTTCCAGCCACTGAGTTGTGTCCATGTTGTGGTTTTGTTATATTGTTTGATGTGGACTGAATGCTGACTAGTCGTATGGGGTAATATGGTGCCGGCCGAAATAGACTGAGATAGAGAGGTGGGAGAGCGAGTGAGCGAGACAGAGAGAGGAGAATGGGATAGAAAGTAAGAGAGATTTGGAAGTTAGACTATAGTGAAGCTGGCTGTACATTTATTTGTCAATTCATGTTATATTGAATATAGAAACTCTTGCAAAAACACACATACACACACGCGTGCGTACGCAAACACATATATGAACACATACATGCACACACGTACACACATATATATGCACACATATACGATATTCATTGTTTTGCTCAGTCAGGTTTCTTTGAGGACAAACAATATGTGTACGGTATGGACTTATTATGCATAAGAACGTATTTGTGTATATATATATATATATATATATAATATATATATATATATATATATATATATATATATACATATATGACTGTATATATATATATATATGACTCATCGTAAGGTAAATACCACCATGACCGATATCCAACATAGAGTGGAGAAGGCTAGCCGCTAGATTTGGTTAAAAAGGGACGATGAGCGATGGCTAGAGAAATATTGAGCTATATTTCATAATCAGTTGATCTAGTAAGCGGTGCCTCATATCGGTGAGAGGACCAGTGCGCATTGATGTTGTCGAGAGGTTGGTCCCGAAAATGCGCGCATTCTCTCCTGATGACCCCATACATTTTCTGACTTCCGGTATGCAGAATTCGCAACTGTTAGCACTTGCATGTGCAAGTTGTTTGCAAGACATGTTTCATTCCTAAAGTGTGGTCATGCCGGGGCACCGCAAGTGTTACCACCTTTTAAATAGTCAATCTTATGTGCTTGGATTTTTGGTGAAGGAGAGAGTTCGACACTGCTGCCTAATTTTGCGTTTCCTGCTTTGATATTGGTTCATCTGGGACAATGGATTGCTGAAGGTCAAGTTGTTTTTTGAAAATATCTACTCCCACTCCATAGAAATCCCTCAGATGTTTCGACAAGGCGTTAAATATACTGTGGGACCTTGAATCTCAAGCTATTGTAATACATGATTCTCACTCTAGATGAAACAGCTTGGAGTTTTGGTAACCTTCAACTAACACTATCTCCTCTGAGACGCTGCGGCGCAAGTTTACCAAAATTGAGAGTATGATAGAAGGGTTGCTCTTCCTTCCGTAGAAGATAAATTTCAAATCGGACCATGTTAACACCAAAAATTATTTACATCAAAAAGGTGCTTTTTTTCTATGAAAATCCCAATTTTTTACGATTTTTTCACTGCTGTGTCGCCACTTTTCGGTGTATTTCAACCAGAAAAATGTTCGCTTGAAGAGAATAACAAGCTACATAATGCAAACTTTTTACTTTTCAAAAATTCCAATTCCAGCGGGTCGAAACAAACCCGAGCAACGCCGGGCGATACTGCTAGTGTACTATAGTTTCTAATGCAAGCACCAGTCACACACGTCTACATGAACTAAATGATACACTCATCACCAGGAACTACCCACCTTCACTAATTGACATATGCTTTCAACGTGTCCTACAACTCAACATCCACGAACTCAGACACCCCAAATTAAAGAAAGATTTACAACCAAAAGACCTACCATACATCTCCACACACAACCATCTTACCACTGAAGCCTTTGACACCATCCTTCAAAACATTACCCTACTAAAAAAAGGACCACAGAATGAACTTAATCCTCAAAATACACACCATCATAAGAAGCAAGAGACAGCCCAAATCTATGAAAAGCCTACTAGCACGAGACTGAATATGCACAACAATAACACTGAAGCCGTAAGTAGAAAAATGCGGAAGAAACAATTGTGGGGTATGCGTCAATTTAATTGTGAGATCAGAGTTCTCCTTCAAACAGGGGCAACGTTTCACAGTGGAAAGCAACTTCACATGTGCTTCGGAGAACCTGATATATGCACAAGAATATTCTTGTGAACGCGTTTAAAGAACGCGTTCATCGTTGTAAATATTGGCAAAAACATACCTTTAGTTCCTATAAGATATTTCTACCAATCTATAAAATTCGACCTTGACTGTCGTCTTACATTTAATTTCCACTGCATATATCTATTTCCACGCTTTTAAACTTAATTCACATTCATCTATCACACTATATGTTTCCACTCTTAATTTTCTGTCAATCTCTTTCTTTCTCCTCCTTCTCTTTCTCTGCATTACCTTTGACATTAAATCTACCAACGGTTATTTTTAAAAAATAATTGCTAGCGTTCCCCTTCATCATATACGGTGGTATACCCTGATGAGATGATTGTATTGTTTTACACCACTTTTTATTCCCTCCGGAATAATCTCAATGCTTTTTTCGAAATATTTGTTAGAAGTATAAATGATTTGAATAACAACTGCGTTTGACTACATTACTTAATTTATTCTTGTCATACAAAAATATTTCAGTGAACCCTTGAATTTCTACCTTTATAAGTAGAATATAATATCTTTGTCACGTGAATTTTTGCTACCCTGGCAACTATTTATTTTTTCCTTGTTATTTGTACACATTGAAAACATACACATATATATATATATATAATTTTAATTATAATAATGATGTATGTGTATGTGTGAAATATATATTTACGTATATAAGCATATATATACATATACATGTATATATATATATATATATATAGAGAGAGAGAGAGAGAGATAGATAGATAGATAGATAGATAGATAGATAGATAGATAGATAGATAGATAGATAGATAGATAGATAGATAGATAGATAGATACATAGATAGATAGATAGATAGATAGATAGATAGATAGATAGATAGATAGATAGATAGATAGATAGATAGATAGATAGATAGATGATAGATAGATTTTCAATGAAAAATAAAATATTGCAATACAAATGTATTACTTTCCTGTAAATTAAAGCACCGTAAATGTAGAAGTACAAATGTAAATGTAGATTAGTGGTACAATATTCACTGGAAATAGCAGTCGATACAATTACGAGTTTTTCACTGTTCTCGTTCTGTTAGCGGCTAAGCGTTCAGGCGAGTATACTGCCATTGATGTGGTAACATTTGAAATATTGTCTAGGTACATGCATCTGATGAAATGTGATCACATTTACCATAACAAACGTATTTGAAGAGTCAGAAACCGGTCCTGCATTATCCGATTCTGGGTTGTCCATTTATCGAATGTTCTTCCTAGAGGTAAGACAAATGTTTCATGTTTGTTGCACTCACACATCTTTGCCAGTATATACACAGTGAGGCTTTACACTAGCGTCGTAATTGTATCGACTGCTATTTCTAGCGAATATTGGTGCCTTGTTGTACCACAAATCACTCGCTCTCTCTCTTTCTCTCTCTGTATATATATATATATATATATATATATATTTTAGTTTCAGCTCACAAGCTGTAGCCATGCTGGGGTATATATTGTTTACATATATAAGTGCAGGCGTGGCCGTGCGGTAAGATGCTCGGTTCCCAACCACAGTGTACTCGGTTCAATCCCACCGCGTGGCAATTTAGGCATGTGTCTTCTACTATAACTTTGGGCGGAGCGAGGACTTGTGAGTGGATTTGAAAGAGAACAGCTGAAAGGAGACCATTCTATGTGTGTGTGTGTGTGTGTGTGTGTGTGTGTGTGTGTGTGCGCGTGCAATGTGCATATTGTTGCTTCAGACTTGTCACCCAGGCAGTGTGCAAGAAATTTGATTTTCATCTGTGCTGAATAAATTTGCTTCATTCATAAATTAAATCAAAGAATTTTGCATAGTATTTGACTCTCTTGTTAACGTCAAGCAGAAATAAATGTATTCGATAAAGCCTTGTTAGACCACATTTTTTTGGCTCGATAATTAAATTCCTCAGCACTCCCACTTCTGGTAACTGCAACGTATAATTGCCCAGGAAAGAAGCACAAGACTGACAAGTTCAAACTCGGTTGCTCACTTTAGAGATCTGCTCTTGTACATTATGTATAGTCATTTCAATACACGGTTTGCATGGAAATTGAAGACGCCTAAACTGGAAGAGAACTCAGTCCCTGAGGGTGCTAATGAAATTGTTTGCAGGAGGACAGATTCACTTTTGAAAGATCTGTAAGAAATAATAAGTATGAATTTTATGTTTGTTCTTTCTCGAGCCATGCCTGGCTCATAATGGCCGGTTTTCCGGTTTCCTCGGCGTATAGGTTACCCACCTGGGCGGGACACCAGTCAGTCGCAGGTGAGCTACTAGGTGCAGGAGGAAAGAGTGAGAGAAAGTTGTGGCGAAAGTGTCAGCAGAAGTTCGCCATTACCTTCTGCCGGAACCGCGCGGGGCTTAGGTGTTATCGCTCATAAACAGACACATCGTCCGGTCTGAGATTCGAATCCGTGATCCCACGACCGCAAGTCCGCTGCTCTAACCACTAAGCCTATTGCCTCCAGACTGAATTTTATGCACTACTTACAATGAGTTTGCATTACACAGAATCACGGCATAGGACCTAATATTTAATTTCATGATGCAAGTTGGCATTTCTTAAAGTTTGATTATCTTTAAGAGCTTTACTGATTAGATTGCAATATCTTCATTCATGAAAACAATTTCCACAGACTGAAAGGTTCTCTCTTCGATTCTCCCTTAACAACTAGCTAGAACTGCTGTGGAGGCGCAATGGCCCAGTGGTTAGAGCAGCGGACTCGTGGTCGGATGATCGCGGTTTCGATTTCCAGACCGGGTGTTGTGTGTGTTTATTGGGCGAAAACACCTAAAGCTCCACGAGGATCCGGCAGTGGGTGGTGGCGACCCCTATTGTACTCTTTCGCCCCAAATTTCTCTCACACTTTCTGTTTCTTGAGTAACGCTGCGATGATCTGGCGTCCCGTCCAGCTGGGGGGAACACATACGTCACAGAAACCGGAAAACCGGGCCTATGAGCCTGGCTAGGCTTGAAAAGGGCGACGTTTATCGTTAGACTTCACGCTAGTCTTGTTGGAGAAGTTTTGTCTCAATGGTTATAAGGCAGAAGATGTTCTTGGTTTTAATCAAGCTCTAGCGCATATATACTTATGGATAATTCATGCTCACTGGCCTCTCAAGCGAGAGTAAACTCATCATATATGATGAGTTTCCTTTTAAGTGCCCAAGCAAAAGACATGAAACTCATGGTGCAAAGCAAAATGGCCAACATTTGTGGAAGGAAGATGCGCTTGAAGGATTTTTGCCGTGATGATCTAGACAGGTTAAAGAGAAGAAAGTTATTTAAGATCACCAGTGTCAGTGAAAACGGTAGTAGACACATACACCACGACTATCTACCAGCCACGTAAACAAATGAACAAGCTCTTCACCTTCAAACCAATATGGACAAACCAACGGCGATAATATATGACGTAAAAACATAAATCAGAAACTTCAAAGAAGAATGAAGCCCAATATATCGAGACGAAAATAAGTGAGAAGGCAACGCCAGAGGAGGACTTTATAGGTTTCACATTTGTTGAAAGAATAATCAAGATACGTGAAAACAGAGTTACAAAACAGTACATACCATCGGATTGTGAGTATATTAAAGACAAAGAACAGGCACGTCCTATAATTTATATATGTTTTCATGTTTCATTAAATTTTATCCTACCCACAATGTATATATCGTGTCCAGTCTCACACGAATTATAAGCACCATTGCCTTTTCTTTATGTATTTTTTGGCATTTTTTGGCATTTGACATAAATATCTTATGAGTACAGTTTATTATTGTTGTCGTTGTTTTTGTTGTTCTTGTTCTTGTTGCTATTCTTGTTCTTGTTGTTATTGTCATTGTTATTGTTATTGTTATTGTTATTATTACTACAACTACTGCCACCACTATAACAACAACAACAACAACAACAACAACAACTACTACTACTACTACTACTACTACTACTACTACTACTACTACTACTACTACTACTATTATTATTATTATTATTATTATTATTATTATTATTATTATTATTATTATTATTATTAGATGAGACGCTTCGGACAGGCATCGCAACTGAAGTGTTGCCGGCCAGACTAGCCCTTGAACAATTTTTCGACACCAAAAACAAAGGTTCACTAAGCGCCACGATGGCGGAGGCGGAACGTGGCAATAAAGCCACGATTCGATCTTTGGTGTATCAAAACTATGCGTGGTGTTCGAGCCGAAACAGATGTGTGCGGCTTTTCAGCGGCACTTTGCTCGACTGTTCGGGATGAATGGTAGGAAGGATAACAGGGCAGACTTCGGTGTCTACCTGGACGGCCTACCACGACGAGCAAGGCAGAGTGCTGCGAAAGGCCGATAATAGCCGCCGAAATACAGGACGCCACGAGAGGAGGATCTCTGTGTTTGGGTAGCCTGCTCTATGAGCTTTATACTTCGATGCCAGACTTGTTTGCGGGTCTCTTAGCAAACGTCTACTGCACCTGGCAGCAAAATGGGAGATTTCTCACTTTTGTCTGTCGAAGGGTAGTGGCACTGCTGAGAAAGGACCCAAAAATGGGGACCTTATAAAGTATTTCAGGCCCATCACTCTGCTCAATGCAGAGTTGAAGATTTTGGCTAATTTGTTAGCCAAGAGGTTGGCGCTTGTCGTGGACAAACTGGTTGACAAGGCACAAACTTCCACCATCCCAGACAATAGTGTTCACGATAACCTCCATCTTATGCGCTACATCATAGAGAGGGTGGGTAACGAAACTGGTATGGGTGGGGCTCTGATCAATTTAGATGAACCTAAAGCTTTTGATAGTGTCGAACATCAATATTTGGCGGCTGTCCTCAGGGCAGCCGGTTTCAGTTAAGTTTTCTGTGGTTGGATCGCTGCCTTGTACAGCGGCATTTGCTCCGTTGTTCGGGTGAATGGGCACCTGTCGGAGTCATTCAGCATCTTGCGTGTAGGACGGATCCGGCTATCAACTGAATCCGCTCTGGAGATTGCACCGCTGCCCTATTTTTCCCGGTAGGGAAGGCAATCTTTAATTGTCTAGTGGCTGTAGCGAAAGAGGTAGTATTCTGGATCTGTTTGAAAGGGTTAAGGACAGGCACTTTCCTCTTTGGGCAAGCCCTCATCAACTCTTTCAAGTTTCTCTTGAAAAAGAAGTTCCCTCCCCCAAATTTGCTGGCTTTGCGCCAAAATTTGAAATTATCATTAGGTATGAATTTTTTCTGAGGAGTTATTAAGATTTTGTTATTTAATACATGCGTGTAATACTGAGATCCGCTTTTCACTTTATAATGCTAATCAATATCCAATACTATCTCATTAATGATATTATTATAAAGAGCAGGGTTTGCATGAATCCTGATTAGAGTTATACAATTAAAAGCAGTTCTATAGTTACTGTGATTACATTGATGCTAAATCCAGGATTTTATGATGGCAATCCAGAATTCTATAAGTTGCATTGGCAATGCGTGTTGGATCAAAACACCCATGAACTAAAGAACTAATCAGAATATCTCTAATTAATTCGGATTTTATTAATAGAAAGTCGATTAAATTTCAATTAATGTCTTCGAGCATTAAACACTGAGGCTTCATTCATTGGCACCATGCCACCCACATGAATATGACTGAACCAAATTCACTTCATAATAAGGACGACACTATACATGGTCAATGGACTTGAAAGAAATAGGTGTTAACTTTTTCTTAAATGACATTGTAGTATCTTAAATTCCGAAGGATACATTTCGCGATACACTACAGCGTTAAAAATTTGCCCTGATTTTTAGCTTTAGAGTTTCTATGAATTTCATTCATGGTGACATAGATTGCTAAGAGAATCGGCCAAATTTATCCCCCGAAGTAAACTTCATGTCACTTATAGAGAACTCAGAATGGAATTGTTCGTACCAGAAATCCATGTGCATATATAACAAGGACTTTCTCTGGTTTTCAAAATTGAGGTATTGCATATGATACCAAAGGGGCATTGACGTCGGTATTTAACTATTTGACCGGCTGAATATAGAAGTTATTCCCACATCATTTTAATTTCATCCGTAACTAAAATCTCATCCTTAAAGTATAAAGACAGAAAAATGCGTTTAACAATGCATTCTAGATACACAATATCTCAAATAGACAGGCTGGTTATGACTTAGATGCATTTCACCAGTTCACTTGATCAGCATTAAACAGAGATTGAGTAAAAAAGATTTATTCGGCCATGATTCGAACTCAAAATATAGAGGGACAAAATTATAATAGTACAAGCTATTTATTCGGACACTGTACGGCATCTGGTACATCATCGACGTTGGAACATTAGATTTTAAGACCCGACTTCCTGATGCAAACTCATATCAGTTTATAATTATAGTTGAAATTTCATGTATAAATACAGTACACCAGACATTAAAAGGCAGAGGTATCTATACACTGTACAAAAAAATTGACAATGTGAACTGTTACAGTCCATAAATATGAATACACGCACCGTAATGGAGTACACACAATTCTTTTTATATATAATAACCACAGCATGTTACATTATTCCTGTATCTTGTGAATGGATAATTTACACCATTGTAGAAAGGTAACATGTCAGATACATTGCACCAAGATATTCTTTCAACGACAGTCACAAATTTTTGGATGAGAAAACAGTCGTTTATTTATCCAGTTATTTGTGCTTCATTTCATAGAACCGGAAAGATGGAAAGAAAAGTCAATTACCACGTGATTTTCACTCAGAATGCAAAGAACTGTAACTAAACACTGTAAGTCATTTTATACGGTACGTGTACCAAGCTATGAAGGGCAATCATTGAGTCACAATGCACTGATCTATTTATATACACCTTCATGGATCACAATCCACTTAGTTTAATATAGCAAGCATGGATGTTACAGAGCTGTTATTATTTTGTCCTTTACCTGTTTCAGCCAATTAGAGGCACTGCCTTTGTGGTGGTGACTATTGAGTTTATGTAGAAATGATGCCGTTTTAATTACATACTACTGGAAGTGAACGCCATCTGGATGTAATTAAGAAGGAACCCTGAAAAAGAGAATCAACAAAAGTGTAAACAGGTATCTCAAAGCCATAGACTATACGTAGTTCTATGAGGATGCCATGTTGCAATAGCGTCTGGCTTGTAAATTTGTAACTTTGATGGGGTATATCTTAACACGGTTTAAACAAGGTCAATGAAAATGCACAGCGTCATTGACTGTATGAACCTTGTAAATCTACCATTACCTAGATATACATGCTCCCTTAGTTGCTGCCCTCGAAGGGGTTAACAATGACTGGTTTCACAATCCTCATTATTGTAACTAAAAGTGGAAGGATTTCTCTGATGTTATTAATATCTCAACAAGAATATCCCAAGATGACAATCTACCACTACTATTTATATTAGGTCTAAATTCACTGTCACGTTTTCAACGAAAAGCCACCGGTTATATCTTATAGTCTGCAGCACAAAGACGCACAAATATAACCCATACTTTCTTCGTAGATGATCTAAATATATATGCCCGAAATATTTGCAATGCAACAGAAGAGGTGGATTTAATAAGATTTTCTGCTGATAGAAAAATGTTCGCTTATGATAACTGAACAAAAAAAACCGTTCTCCAAACTCTAAATCTTTGTGTCAATGGCCCTTCTATCTCCCTTGTTCAGCAAAATGAGTACTATAGATACATAGGTATTTGTAAAAATTTATTATTAAGGATATAAGCATGTAATCATAGAAGTGCCTGCTCCTCTTGAGATATAATGTTGTTTTTATAAAACAATAGAAAATGACATCCACAGATAAGACTTCACATATAACACTCATGCTATGGGATACATATTATTACAAGGAATGCTGGTGAAACATTCCAATCAAAACTTCTATCAAGTGCAAGCATACCGAATGTAACATAGTTATTTGGGATTGAAAAACATCATGTACTGTCAACAGATGTGAACAGCTCTTCGCAGATCAGCAAGATGGAATGTACCTAAGGAAAACTAATTCGAAACCTGCAGCTCTTCTCATCTGATACTGAATTTAGATTTATACTAATAATCTTTCGTGCACTCAGTTATTACAGTAAACGCCTTAACTACAATCTGGAAGAGATGGGATTTTCAAGCTAAGAAAGAGATCACTTAACACGGATTGATGCAATCTATAAGTGGAAAATAAAAATGTGTAAGACATTAAAGGACGAATCTAATTCACCCTTTTTACACATATATGTAGATATATTTGTGTATATATATATACATACACACACACACAAACATATATATATATATATATATATATATATAAAACTGAAATGCGTTTTAACCGCTTGGATCGCTTTCAATGCCACTACATCCCGTCCGATTCGCTCCAAAATTTACAGGGACATGTAGAATGAGGTGACCTATCTTGAAAGGTGTGGTTGCTAGGGGCCATCTTCCTCACTCACGCTATTTCCTCCTTTCCCTCTCTTACTCCCCTTCATTTATAACTTTGAGATATCCACTCCCGTTATTAAATGTATTCCCCTCAACTCCCTTTCACTTTCCCTTTATAAGTTTGTCAGACGGCTTTCTTTGATGTATCTGTCTGCATTCATAGGGAGAATTATCATCGCTACCAACAACACACAATCATGAGAACAAATATTATGAATCAGATATTCATTGCGTTCATTTATATATGTGTGTGTGTGTGTGTGTGTGTGTGTTCGATATATAAATATGTATATATAATGTATATATACAAAGTGTATATATCTGTATTTATGTATATTAAACTTTTTAATACTTTTTGATAGTTATATTTTTAAACAAATTATAAATATAATAATTTAATAATTTTTATTTTAAATTTAAATAATTTAAATTTTTCAATTTTATATATTTTCTATATTATATTTTTATTTTCATGTTTTTGTTTTTGTTTTTTTTTGCCTATTAGTGGTTTTATCTCTAATTTAATTTATACATATATATATAATTTGTATATATAATGCGTGCGCACACACACACACAGACACACACACACACACATACACATATATATAATGTGTGCATTATGTGGTCGGTCGGTTCAGCTGAAAATATGCACACCTATGAACCCTTTCGTTACTATATTTCTGACCAAAATACACCCCTTATGTGTTTCAATTAATTTCTAACATAATCATAAACTTAGTCTGGTTTAATTAAACAACTATAACTTTTTTATTTATCAATATATTAATGTGATTTTTGGAAGATAATTGAATGAAATGTTCTCAACCAATTCTATACAATAATTTTTGTCACAAAGTGACTCTAATTGCAGGTAGATACAGGTAAATTCAACAAAATATAAAATTATTAAAATTTTGTTCAAATATCGCTATAGAAAATGGGTTATTAGCTAATATTCAATTGGGTATACAACAAAATTTTACGATAGAATTTGTTATTCTGGGTAACTTTCTGATACCCATAATAATATTTATGGCAAAATAGTCTTAAATTCATTTAAGGTTGTGGGAAACCACTAACTATCCTTTCTTTCGCTTTGTTTACATTTAGCGTAACGGTTCGTTTCCGCTGTAATGATTTCAAATAGGCTCATTCGAAAAAGTAAAAAGAAATAGTCTAAGGCTTTACTCGCCTGGGAAAGTCTGTGGCTTGGTCCAGTTTCTTCAGAAAAATCACCGAAAGAAACAGTTTTTCAATTTTCACTCCATTCAGGTGCCAATTCATTTTCTTTATCGCTGTCGGAGCTCTCGGATTCACTGTTTTCACTTTCGGAAAATGAAACATCAGATTCATTATCAAATACCACGTGCTTTTTTTTTTCAGGTCTTCAGTAGAAAATCCTTCGAATTCTGACTCGCTGCTTGATATGATGAAATTCGTATCCATTTTTTGTCAGAATTACAAAGTTTGAAAACACAATAGGAACAAATTTTGGAAAAAAATCTCCCAAAATTCACGGAATTAAAATTACACTTCGATTGTTGTACAAAACTGTAGATAAACTGTTTACGAAGTATAATCACGTGTTTTCACGAATGTAATAAAGAGATTTGCTCTGATATTTTCATTTAAATATGAATAGGTAAATACGGGCGGGTTTGGGCGGTTTGGTCACATTAACCAAAATTTTTTTCGGGCGTCTTTGGGCGGTTTGGTAACGAAAGGGTTAAAAGTGCTGGCAAGTTTGCATGACAGCTATTTTTTTCCTCAAATGAAAGGCGTGACCTCTAGGACAAAATTCCTCATCTTATAAAATGTGGCCTCAGTAAACCCGAATGAAATCGGGTTATATTAACCAAAAGGTGAAATGAGGCTGGAAGGAGATTAAAATTTAAAGGAGCGAGTGTTTAGGAATTCTCTGTTACATCAAGCTAAAAAATTTGCGCCAGCCTTTTAATCTTCAATGTGTTGCCGTCCATGATGAAGAGGTTTTGAATGCTTGCCATGGTGAGTCTACTGTCGTGAGAAAGAATCACTTCAAAACTTGATGTTTACGAATTTTCTTTTACATCAAGTTCAAAATTTTACGCCAGCCGTTAAACTGTCAATACGTTGCTGTCCGTCGTTAAGAAATGCCAGTCATGGTGACTCTACTATCCTCAGATTCTATCCCTTCAAACTTTGGTTTCCAATATTTTATTATTTTTATTCAGCTTGCAAGTTCGTCTGTCCCTTTTAAATGTTAGCGTTTTGCTGTCTGCCTTGAAGCAGACCTTTCCGTTACCACTGCCTGATATTTATGATTGATCTTTCTAAATATTTTATTTCTCAACTTACTCAAGATCTTTTGTTGTTTATAAATGGGAGAGAGATAGATAAAGATAGAGAGTAAGAGAAAGCGAGGGAGAATCCGAGAGAAAAGAAAAGTAAGAGAGTGGGAAAGTGAGAGAGAAAGGAGAGAGAAACAAAGAGGGAGAATCATCATCATCATCATCGTTTAACGTCCGTTTTCCCTCCTAGCACGGGTTGGACAGTTTGACCGGGGTCTGGGAAGCCAGAAGGCTGCACCAGGCTCCAGTCTAATCTGGCAGTGTTTCTACAGGTGGATGACCTTCCTAACGCCAACCACTCTGTGAGTGTAGTGGGTGCTTTTTTCGTGCCGCCGGCACAGGTGCCAGGGGGGGGGGGGCTCGCAGTGGCAACGATCGGTTAGTGCTTTTTACGTGCCACTGGCACAGAAGCCAGTCAAGGCGGCGCTGCAATCGGCCACGTTCGGATGGTGTTTTTTACGTGCTGAAAGGAAGCAACAGAAAGTAACAGCCACACTCTTACCCGCGCGTAGAGCGGGTCACCTTCAGCTAGTATATTATATATATATATATATATATATATATATATATATACTTTATTTTAAGCAGCAGAAAATTCAACAAAATCTGTTACTCTGAGTTTCTCGTTGCCGTTCATCAGACAGTTTTTGCTAGCAAAAACTGTCTGATGAACGGCAACGAGAAACTCAGAGTAACAGATTTTGTTGAATTTTCTGCTGCTTAAAATAAAGCATATTACTCTACCACTGGTATTTGAGTACTCTTTTTTCCACCTTGTTTCACATTTATGTGTTTACTCCGGTCTTATATATATATATTATATATATATATATATATTATATATATATATATGTATGTATATATACGCATCAATGTAACTATCTATCTGTCTATCTATCTATCTATCTATCTATCTATCTAACTATATATATGTTGACTGTGTATCACACTTTATTGCAGGTCAAATTTGCTTTTGATATTTTGAATATTAACCTTTGTACAAACGTGAAACTTGGACCACTAAAAGATCCACTGTACCCAGTAACATTTCAATCGTATTGATAAGTTATGTTGAGTTGTATATTTTGAGGTGCTTACAACCGTGTCACGCTTTATTGCAGGTATACGAAAATGTCAATTTAAGGTAGTGAAACAAAATCTTATCGTTATATTACCATTTTATTATAATAATGAAACACACTACCAAAGAATAGCAACAAAAATATGAAAGAAACACAATTAACATGCAGTACTTTATTTGTCTATGTACCTTCATTGTTTGGAAACAGTCTTTTGTCAACAGCTGTTAGTCGACTAATAGTCAAGAATATCTCGTTTGTATACCTGTTTATCCACCCCTTCTATATGTAAAAAGAATTCCAATGTGTACCGTACTTTTTACGATATCAATCTTAGCGAGGAAATTTAAACGCAATCACTTGATTTATTGAAATTATTGACAAAATTTCTTTCTGAAAATATTATATGTGTGATAAGAAGGAGCTGCCAATGCTGGCACTTACCTTGAGTTTGGCCTAATAAACACTCTCTACAGCAAACAAATATGCTATCTTATTTGGAGTAACGCATGAGTATAATATATACATATATACACGCATTTATATACACAAAGAGTAATATGGCCATATATTTTTCTCAAACATAATCCTATGCTGAGCTAAAAAATTAAATTTCAGGAAAATTAAATTTGCTTAATTTATTGTACAAAATTTTCTCTTAAGAGATCATCATTATAATCTTGAAAAGACAATACTACATGTGCTTGAAAGGGAACCTGAATCACCTGCTAAATGTACTAAATTTTACAAGAGCAACATCCTATTCTCTTGAAAATAGAAGACTGCAATACCAATAGAGTGTGTTGATCAATATAGCTGCCTGATCAATATATATTACTTATCAATAGAACAGTGACCTAATCGACGCAGTAAGAGACCTAACGAATATAGCAATCTGATCAACATAATGACCTGATCAATATAGTGATTAATCAATACAGCATTTGATCAGTACATCAAACTGATCATTATAGCGAGCTGATCAATATAATGTCCTGATCAGTATAGCTAAGCGATAGAGCTCCCTCATCAATACAGTTAGGCGATCAATATAGTCAACCGATCGATATCGTAAATTAATCAATGTAATAAATAGACCAATAGAGTGACCTCCTCAATATAGTAACTTGATTAATATAATTACCTCATTAGGATAATGACCCGATAAATATATAGATCTGATAAATATAGTGACCCGTCAAATATGGTGACCTTATCAATTCCAATCTCCGCCACACGGGTGTGCAGTCTCTTTACTCTGCCAACATTACGGTAGCCTCTAATCCTGGAAGATGTCTAATATCGTGTCACGATAATCATAAACATTCATAAACATCTGATTTACTCACGTTTCAGCTTCTTGTGTCCCTTTTGAGTCGACACTTCAGGTTGCTTTGAAACTGTTCGCTTAGACCTACTCCTAGAACCTCAGGCTGTTAGAATACCCCACCACAATCCGTGTGTGCCTGATAACCATTGACTCTCAGTTAATCCGGTATGACTTGAACCTCAACGATATCATCAATCCCGCGAAAGCCATCGTCACATTCCCTTCCTTCAGACTCAAACGTTAAATGAATGGTATTCCCATCTAGTCTACCACTGTACATATAACGTTATAACGTAATCAATACAGACACTTTATTAAATAACGCTCTGGTCAATAATGGCGACCAATTTCTCTTTAAAACTCATTACTATCTCCTCAATATTTTTCCTTTTTTAATGAAGGATCATATAAACTAATAAATGTCTCCTAGAATGCATCAGTACAATCTCTCACTAGATGAGTTTTTCCATTGACTAGAAGCTTTCTAACTATGGAGCTGGCTTATATATGGTCTCTATCTCAGCTCAGTATAGCAATGGAATGTTTTTATACCATTTTCCAACGAAAATATGTTTTTAAAAATACTCAGTGAAATAGCAAAAACTCCGAATATCATTAAAATATCAGACTCCATCCATGTCCCTGTATAATACCTCACACATGAACATCTTTACACGGTGGAGTTCATGCTCTGTTGTGAAAATAATTCATGAGGTAATTTAGGAAGCCTTGTAGAAAGAAAATGGTAGACACTTTCTTCACACACACACACACACACACACACACATATATATATATATATATATATATATACATATGTGTATATGTGTGTGTGTATACACATATATATAAATAGATAGATAGATGCATATATGCATATACATATTCATATGTCCACACAAACACAAACACATACATATATATATGTATATATATATATATATATATATATATATATATAATATATATATATATATATATATATATATATTATATATAAACGATGAAGGAAACGGAAGATGGATGTGGCATTATTGAATAAAGACTAATGCCAAATCCATTTTCTGTTTCCTTCATCGATTATTATTATCTCAACTAACGCTGCCACTTCCCGAAGTAGATCCAGCGGAAATAAACCCCAGCCGTGGATGACACCAAGTAGTCCAAACTGTGCGCGTGCCTTTACTCAACACACTACTTGACATATACCCATTTGTCCAAAAATCTCTGTGTGTGTATGTGTGTGTGCGTGTGTGTGTGTATCTGTTGGTGTATGTCTATGCATATATGTGAGCATTTTGGTTAAGAATGTTACCATAAGTTGCCTATTTTAGTTCTCATGCTTTATCACGCACCTCAATCTTCATTCAGATCTGTATGTCTTCTATCTCGTCGATGCCTAATTTAATAATTTTGTTACCACACCTCGAGACTCTCTTACTTCTTTCTTTTGTACTTTTTTTGTACTTCATAATTTCTTTTGTACTTCTCAATATACTTTCTTTAATACCTAACCTCTTTTTCCTTTGCTAAAATAACATTTGTAAATAAACCCACACTTTCCATTTGTGGCCATTTGCCTACTAACAATAAAAGCATCGGTTGTATAATGACAGTCAGTTTATCGAAATTTACACTGATTTCAATGTGGGATGACCTGTATAACATGTGATGGTTATTATCGAATATTGTCCAACTTTCGTCAGCTATACTAGCTCTGTGCATGTTTGGGGCTTACTGAATTCCTAACTAGGACTTTTGAATCGTACTACTCAATAAATATTTTGTTTCTCGACTTGTGAAGGCTAATGTTATATGAAGTATGTATGTACGTATATGTACATACATGTGCATGTATGTATATAAATGTATATACATGTAACTATAATTGCATACGCGTATGTATGTGCGTGTGTGTATGTGTGCATGTGTTTGTGTATATGTACATGTATATATATATATACATTCATGTACATATGTACATATATGAGATAAAACTAAATCATAGAATACAGTAGCAGTGATTTGTCTGCTAGACATGTATAATTTGGAGAAAATCCTAAGATTACTGGGACATTGCTGTGCAGAAAGAATATTCAGTGTATTGGATAGGGAGTCGTCTTCTATGCATGACGAAAGTTAACATAGTCGATATCTTCTATTTTCATTTTGTTATCTTTAAAACGTTTGGTGCTCCACTCGTCAAGGCAATTTCAAGGTATTTTTTGTGACACGCATTCCAAATTATTCATACTCTAACGCAAACACTTGCGCTGATACACACGTCTATGTCTATATATTTAATTTGTTTCCATATATGTGTGTCTTATGGGCATCCATATGTTTTTTACCACTTTCCAATCACAAAGCATCTCACTATGCTATGAAGCATATGAATTACACTTACTAGCAAACAACATTGGTATGGAAGCCAAAATTGGTTAAATTTGTTGATATCTTATCTCAACAAACTTCAAACCCATATTAACATGTTATCTCTCATAAGGTTAGATGAGATGAATCGGAATCTATCTAATCGGTTTAAATGAAAATGAATAAATTGAATATCCCCTTAATCAAACTTACACCAGGCTTTAACATAAGGGAACTACAAAGCGGGAATATGATTTTATTCCCAGTAACGGCAAATTTAGCACCTAAACATCTCTTTTCTCTTTCTCTCTCCATCGCTTATTATAAATCGATTTCAGATCCACTTATTCACATCTTTCCTTCTCTTTCTTTGTATCTGAATAAAAATTCTGATGTTTAACATGTTCATTATTCTAGGGACAGTCATCCGTACGAGATCGACGATTTAATGGTTTCTGATAAAGGCTCTAGGAAGCCAATTTTAGAGTGATAGGTTGAATCGATTTCATGGATCTTTTTGGTTGCTCTCACAGATTTCGTACTTTTCAATTTTGTTGCTATTGTTTTCAAACTTGGTTATACTGATTTAGTTTTGCACGCTAATTATCAAAATGAAATTTATTTTTGCATAGATTAAAAATTAAAAGGTTAATACCTTTTAAAATTTGGGATACTTTAAATCGAAAGCAACCATTATACATATGGCCGTAAATCTCACCCTGGTGTCTGTTTCCATAGTAATGAGCAAAGCTGTCATCTGCCCCTTTACATTGTAACAAGGACGCTGTACAACGCGCACAGTCATCATCGCAACCACCACCACAAGTTTTGACGAGAAATATATTTTTGACCCTACGTTATTTCTGCCTGTCATTTCGCGACAGGCAGCTATCGTGCAGAAACTGCGCCGCTTCCGATTTCTGTTGTCTGACTTGACTAAAAATTGCCAGACATCAAACCTCTGTAAATTTTTCTAAATTCTTCTTGAAATAAATAATCCCAAATACGGATTTAGAGTATAAAAAGTACGTTAATATTGCAAATTTGGAATTTTGTCACTTGATTTTAAAATTTTCAAATTTGTGACAGCATCAGAAAAGATCCAAATCTATCGACTACAGCTTCATTTTATCAACACCACAAGGATGAAAGGTGAAGTTGAATTCGGCGGAATTTCAACTCAAAATATGAGTCTGAACTAATACTGAAAAATATTTTATTACGACGCTCTGATGATTCTGCTAACATATCACCATATATGAACAATATAATAACAAATACTGGCTATGAATTAAACATTATAATGTGTTTATGTGTAAATATTTATAAGCTCGATAAGCAAACCCCGATATGCAAATTTTGATAGACAAACTCTGATAATACCATTTCATTCGTTAATATCAATATTAAAAAGCTCTCGGTAAAAATCAACATATCTTTGAATATTTATCAAGTCTCTTTAATAAACCACTAATGTTTCATTAGTTAATCAAATTAGGGAGCACAGAGTCCATGACCTTAAACATATATTGGTCGATTTCCTACGAAACAAGTTCCATGTAGAGGAAAGAAGAATTAGAGAAATTATAAAATGCCGCATATCTGACAATCAGAAAAGAACCGTCTGCGACAGGAAATTCATGTAAAAAGAGTATGTAAGCCATTAGTCCAGAGGGTTAGAGAGTGTTACAATAATATTAGTGAATGCGAAGGAATGTAACAGCGTGTAAATGGACGTGTGGCTCTAGTTTACAAATGAGGGTGCCTTTGTCAATTAATTAGAATATCTTTTTAAATCCAAAACATTTCTATTTTAGATAAAGAAAGAGTGCTAGAATTTAATCTTCGATCTTTAAGTATGCAACAGAAGTACAGTATAATGTGTGCAGTACATCTACGTTACTCTCGAATTGGTTTGTGTGCAGCGTTGTCTAAGATACCTGAGCAATGATCTAAATCAGATCTTACTAGAGCTTTGTAGATATTTTGTTAATGATCACGGATGAAGCAATATCTAATTATGGAGAAAGGTTTGCGCCATTGGAAAAAAGGGTTTAATAGTGTTATATATAGAAAAACAGCATAAGAAATCACGCAGGCGGGGGCAGCTGATAGGTTTTCACTAAATCGTCCAAAGAGAGTGAACATACCATATTTTCATGGCCTTCGAAATGTGTCAGAGGAACATCTTTTCAAACTGGAGAGCATACATGAAGACTTGCAATGTACTGGACTTCTAAACATTTTAGAATCAGGAGGCTGTATTAACCCGAGTGATGCATTAAATCCAATACCCAATAATTCACAAAGTAAAGACTTACGTTTTTCCCTGTAATAATTCAAACATTCACAGCCCAGAACTGCTATATCACCCTGGACTGCAAAGTCAAAATTGAACTCTGTGTGATTTAAAACCATATCGAAAGGAGATAGAGTAAATATCACAAGCAATGTTGTTATCCACCCAGAAGATTCAGTTAAGTAACTGTTTATGAAAGAGGCGATGAAGTTCATGTGTTATGACTGGTCATTCTAAGCCATTATATATAACCTGTGACTCATTTCTCATCTCCAGCGAATGAATTTTGTATGCGCTCTATGTATATATTTTCTTAGTCATTAATGTTAATTACAATTGGTAAACAAAATATTATTTTAAGATTGCATGTTTGTCATCGCAGTTGATGGACATTTTAGTGGAAAATACTGCAAGATTTAGGTATCACAGAATGTTACATTTTTCCATTTATTACTTTAAAAATTCTATTAAAATTAGGTCCATTTCATATATATTTCTAAGAGAAGGAATTAATGCTCTGATATTCTCTTTGTATCTCTTTTTCCATGTTTATAGACATGAGTCTGTGCCTATGGAAGTGTATGTATCTATATATGTATGTATGTATCTGTTGAATAAAGTTACAACTGATATATTATTCTATACACATTTACACAGTCGGAAAATATCTCTCTCTCTCTCTCTCTCTCTCTCTATATATATATATATATATATATATATATATACACACACACACACACACAACACACACATATATATGTATTTATGTGTCTGCATGTATGTATTTATGTGTGTGTGTGTATACGCGTATATAAATGTATATATACATATAAACATATGTAAACATATAGAGACACATATGTATATATGTATGTGTGCGTATTTGTGCGTATGTATGTGTGTGCTTCTGTGTGCGTGCATGATGTTGTTCAGTTTAATTATATAATGCATACAAAGTATTCGATGTATATTAAGTAGGTCTTACATTTATTTACTAATATTTAATGTCTAGGTTGCCATTAATTGAACTTTCTGTAAAAAAATTTATGGCTACTCTGATAAATTTTATATACAAACGCGCATACACAATAATATACGTACATATATATGAATGTGCACACACATGCATATATATGTATACACGTGAAATACACACACATAGATATAAATGTATATACGTAAGTATGAATATATATGTATATATATATATATATATATATATATATATTCATTCATACATATATATTTCATTCATACAAACATACATACATACATATATGTATATATATATGTGTGTGTGTACGTGTTTATATACATACATATATATATATATATAACCAAAGATAGAAACACAATCAGAGAGATAGACAGAGAGGGACAGAGGGTGAGAGAGAGAAAAAGAGAGAGAGAGAGAGAGAGAAATGAGAGAGAGTCTTATTACATTTTTATGTTCACTTAAGATTCTTAAGTCCATTAACCTTTGAAGACCTTATCAGCATCGTATTCCGAATGAAACGTTGATAATAATTCGTTGGCCGTCTCTTCCTTTTATATACTCAACAACAGTGTATAATGTGAATGGTACTGCAACTGACAAAATCACCATTGCCGGATCTAAAATTGTTTAGCGGTTAACTCGGTCAGTTTTATAGATTTTTTCATTTATAGTGTGTATGTCTGTTGATTTTTTGATTTGTATCTTGCCATTAATATAGCTTCCATATCAAACCTGAAATGCTTTTCCGGTGTTTAAAAAAAATTCTGATAAAAATGAATCGAGTATACGTTGATAGTATTAGCTAATGTGCTTCTATCAGATTTTGCGTTATGCTCTGTAAGATATTGCGCTATAAGAAACACACACACGCACACACACACACACATACACATACATGTGTAGATATATGTAGATATAAATATATATATATATATATATATATATATATATATATATATATATATATATAATGCAACACCATGTGATCATTATACGAAAATCATTGAACATCCAGAACAGATATTATGAAAGATTAATTAGTTTGAAATATTTGAATTTACTTTTCATTTTATTTCAGCAATGCTAGGTCATCTACTGGTGGAAATCGAAAACGGTAGCGGCTCAATTAAAAATATAAATTCTAATTTACTTTTTCCATGATCAATTTCTAAAATCATTTTCTTTCTATTTTGTCACAAATTTACTCTTGTGAACACTCTTGATCTTTTAAACCCATATCTATCTATTCACCTATACATATATATATATATATATATATATATATATATATATATATATATATAAACATGTCTTTAACAAAAGTTAAAATATCCTCATTTAGGGATAAATGTATCCAATGAATTTCTGCTTCGTAATCTATCAGTTTTTCATGAATAGTAATATTCATAAAATAATAAGTTTAAATATGAATCATGGTTTATAAATATTCAAATTAAAATTGAGAACATGGATATGTAGCATTAATATAATTTATTAGCTGTAAAAAGCCAACATATTTTCTTACGGCTGTTTCAATTTTGCTCAAGGAATTAAATTCCAGTAATTAAAATATTATATTGGGCAAAATTATGTTATTAGATGTTATTCTTACAAAGCAGCTCAACAGACTGAATATGATTAAATTACCAATACTAGTATAAACCTCGGCCAGGTGGTAATAGGTGATAATTGGTAAATAAAGATTTGATAGTGAGTTACAATAAATGATATTATCATATGAATGGAAGAATAAATAAGTGAAAATTTCTATATTTTATTTATAAAATTGATGGAAATAATATGTAAAGTAGATAAAGCATAAAATAATCATAGTCAGAAAGACCTTCATCTTATCATATATATAGTGCATATATATACATATGTACATATATATATATATATATATATATATATATATATATATATATATATATATATATATATATATATATATATATATTCATATACATACATACTTATATGCGCGTAGAAATTCAAGATATACACTTCTAGGTAATAATATATTCATATAAGTAACAATATATGCATATATGTAAAACTACATATACATATACACGCTCTGATGAGATTTTGCCCAATATAATGTTTTCATTTAATTTAATTCTTTCGGCACCATCGAAAAAGTTGTAAGAGAATAAGTTTAATTTTTGCAATTAATAAATTATATTAAAGCTACAGTTCCATTTTCTTAATTTATATATATATATATATATATATATATCTATATATATATATATATATATATATATATATATATATATATATATATATATAATGGATAATAAAATGAACGGTTTACACCTGGTAGCTTACTGGTAAAGCACGGTCATTTTCAGAGTGATCGTTAGGTAAATAATAAATGAAAGACATTATTAATCACAACGACTGTTTCGACACATCTAGCATTGACTTCCCTTTTCTTGCTGGATTAAGTATTCGTTTCTCTTTTTCTTTTTTGTCTTCTGCAATTTTATGTTTCGATCTTCTATATATATGAAGAATTTTCCTCTGTCTGGTTGTTTTTCTCTCTACAAAACAGAATGTTACATTATGGAACAGTCATCTAACGAGATTTTTTTTATTTATTTATCACCCAACGAGATACGTCTGCACCACCTGATACTCCTGAGCCAGTTTTTGTGTATCCCACAAGAGTAGTCGATGTTATATGTGTCGAAACAATTGTTGTGATTAATAATATATTCTCGTATAATCCATCTTCTGACTTTCATTTGTTATATATATATATATATATGTATAGGCGTAGCTGTGTGGTAAGTAGCTTGCTTCCTAGTCACATGGTTTTTTGTGCAGTCCCACTGCATGGCAACTTGAGCGTCATCTACTATAGCATCGGGCCGACCAAAGCCTTCTGAGTGGATTTGGTAGAGGAAATTGAAAGAGGCATGTCGTATATATATATATATATATATATATATATGTGTGTGTGTGTGTGTGTGTGGTGTGTGTGTGTGTGTGTGAATCTGTGTTTTGTCCCCTACCATCGCTTGACACCCGATGTTGGTGTGTTTATGATCCCGTAAATTAGCGATTCGGCAAAAGAGACCGATAGAATAAGTACTAGGCTTAGAAAAAATAAGTCCTGGGGTCGCGGTGTTCCAACATGACCGCAATCAAATGACTGAAAGAAAAGAATAAAAGAATATAAGAATATATATATATATATATATATATAATATATATATATATATATATATATATAATATATATATATATATAGTATATATATATATATATATATATATATATATATATGTATATATATATATATGTATATATATATATATATATACATACACATATATATATGTATATGTATATGTATAAAAAAAAAATATATATATATATACACACTCACATTCACACATAATCACATACACGCACATGCTGTTATACATATGTATGTGTGTGTGTGTTTGTGGTGGGAGGGGTGCTCTAAACATATAAGATACATTTTTGATGCACTCACATTATTTTAACTTCGAGAGAAAGTAAAGAAACTTGTAACGGCTATTGCAAATGATACTAAATGAAAATGAGCGATGATGTGAAGCAGCCAAGTTTACAACTTTAACTTCCCATTAAAGAAAAGATCTCTGTTTTTCTTTTTTTTCTTTTTGCTTTCGTTCTCGAAGAAAAGAATACACGCCTGAACACCTGCTTGCTTGTCTTTCATGTCAATAGTTCCCGTGGAGATAAATACACATACGAGCACGTGCTTGCATATCATCAGTAATTCCTGGCACTACCTTCAGTCCAATAGTCTTAAGATTTAGTCATGAACAACATATACAAAAAGAGTAATACGCTTGTACTCTCTTACTTGTTTCAGTCATTTGACTGCAGTCATGCTAGTGCACCCGTTTAAAGGGTTTTAGTCAAAGAAATCGACCCCTGGACTTATTCTTTGTAAGACTAGTACTCGTTCGAACGATTTCTTTTGCCGAACCGCCATGTTAAGGAGAAATAAACACACCATCATCGGTTGTTAACACAGACACAAAGATACACACACACACACACACACACACACACATATATATATATATATATATATATACACGACAGGCTTCTTTCAGTTTCCGTATACCAAATCTATTCGCAAGGGTTTGGTCGGTCCGCGGCTATTGTAGAAAACACTTGCCCAAAGTGCCACGCAGTGGGAATGAACCCGCAACCATGTAATTTGAAAGCAAGCTTCTTACCACACTGCCAGTATGTTCACTTGATTCGGCCAAAAACAACCTATGCGTGAATTCGCATATCAAGGAGCGAGAAATCTATGCAGTATAGACGATATGTTATTGGCGTAATGGAATGAATTTTGCTTTGAGACAATTTAAACAAGCACCTAGCGGCAATTGCAAATGACTATGACAGAGAAGTGGAGATAATACTAAGTCGTCAACTGTTATCGATGTTTTGAGGTTATCTCCCGAAATTAGCATGCACAGACTGTTTGTGTTTCGTTTCGTTTTATGAATACAGGTTTAATGTATATTTAAGGTTGATGGTCCTACACACTTTCCAATAACAATGGTTTTGACGTATCATTCGAATCATGCTAAGGGCAATAATTTTACTTGCGAACGAAAATTGTTTAAAGTTTCTATACAAGTTGGATAGTTTATTAGAAATTCTTTGTCGGTGGGCTTTCAGAATTCATTATTCGCATTATATATGATGACATTATCTCAATATGACACGTCTTCCTGTAGTCTGGTAGTATTCCTTCGGAGAGAGGTAATCCATTTTCCTTGTGTGTTCTGATTTTGGGAGGTCTCTGATACTACCATTTGTGGGCAAATATCTGCAAAACAATACCACAGGACAGACAATGTCCAATAGCTGGACGCTTTTATATTGGGCTACATGCTTTTCAACATATTGATGATCTCGGATATAAGTCAGTATATTTTCCCTCGATGTGCGCTATATTTAGCTATGTAGACAATAAAATTCTACTTAAATCTTGCAGTGAGCTGTGTTTTAATTCTTTGTATTCTGAAGTCATTTTTATATGATCCTAGGTAAATACCACCGATATAGACTACTATCACCTTTCATTGCTATACACTTTTCCTCGTTGATTATGCATATTTCTTCTCAGAGTACATAGTTTCCTGGCGCAATTGCTTCCCACAAAATGTGAGTTACTGAGAATTTAGACCGTCTATGAGGTCTTTCATTCCCTGCATATAATAAAAAGGAAAATTTTTACTTTGCAGAATTAGTATATGTTCTGATGCATTATGAAATCCACTGGAGTTTTATTTGCTAGTTCTTTAACACGATGCAGCTGACCCAGGTTTCCAATCTTGTCGTGATATATACGTAGTAGTAATCGACGCGTTATTTATCAGATTTATTTCAATTTA
>NC_043014.1:18656072-18678572 GCF_006345805.1 Octopus sinensis | reverse complement strand
CACGTGTCTGTAAATTAACAATCTGGCGTCTTTATTTTGATGGCTTACCAATATATACAATGAGTTTTTCTGCCCTAGGTGTCAGGAAGACTCACAGCAAGAAATGGAAACAAAATTGGAAGATGATAATGATGATGATGATGATGATGATGATGATAATAATAATAATAATAATAATAATAATAATAATAATAATAGTTTAGGCACAATGGTCTGACATATATGTATATATACTCTTTTACTATTTTACTTGTTTCAGTCATTTGACTGTGGCCATGCTGAAGCACCGCCTTTAGATGAAGAGATCGACCCCAGGACTTATTGTTTTTTAAGCCTAGTACATATTCTGTCGGTTTCTTTTGCCGAACCGCTAAGTTACGGTGACGTAAACACACTAGCATCGGTTGTCAAGCGATGTTGGGGTGACAAACACAGACACACAAACATATACACACACATACATATATATACATATACACGACTAGCTACTTTTAGTTTCCGTCTGCCAAATCCACTCACAAGGCTTTGGTCGGCCCAAGGCAATATTAGAAGACACTTGCCCAAGGTACCACGCATATATATTTTTTGGTGGGTGGGGAGGTTACGTAAAGATACAAACCCTCAGTAAGTACTTGACTGGTAGTTTGTTTTATTGAACCCGAAGTCTGAAAGGCAAAATCGACGTCCCCATTGTTTGAATCTATAAGATAAAGAAGCGGAAGAAATGGTTCTAAGATTTTTCTTGTGATAACGATTTAGACAGCTCACCATTCATGCCGTTAATTTGAGACCAGATCACATTTTGCATGCAGTTGGGTGTTTAGAACGCGATGTAGGGATATACGTAGGTATATACTGACAATAGATATTTTACGATACATTGGGACGTTAATATTTGTTTAAATTTAAATACGTAAGTAAATGTGCATACAAATACAGAAATATTAATAAAACATGACAAATATGAACAAAACTAAATAAACAGGGCAATCTACGCACACGTTGGTGAGATGGCGTCTTCTAGATTTGATCAGGGTACTGATGATATTCTTTTCTACTCGAGGCAGAAGACTCGAAATTTTTGAGGGGAGGACCAGTCGATTAGATCGACTCCAGTATGCAACAGATACTTAATCTATCGACCCCGAAATGATGAAAGGCAAAGTCGCCCTCGGTGGAATTTGAACTCAGAACGTAAAGACAGACGAAATACCTATTTCTTTACTACCCGCAAGGGGCTAAACACAGAGAGGACAAACAATGACAGACAAACGGATTAAGTCGATTAGATCGGCCCCAGTGCGTAACTGCTACTTATTTAATCGACCCTGAAAGGATGAAAGGATGAAAGGCAAAGTCGACCTCAGTGGAATTTGAACTCAGAACGTAATGGCAAATGAAATACCCATTTCTTTAATACCCACAAGGGGCTAAACACAGAGAGGACAAACAAAGACAGACAAACGGATTAAATCGATTACATCGATCCCAGTGCGTAACTGGTACATAATTTTTCGATCCCGAAATGATGAAAGGCAAAGTCGACCTCGGCGGAATTTGAACTCAGAACGTAACGGCAGACGAAATACGGCTAAGCGTTTCGCCCGGCGTGCTAACGTTTCTGCCAGCTCGCCGCCTTGAGCAAGGCGCAGAGGATATTAACCAACTTATTTTAACATCACCGCAAAATTTTCTCCAAATTACAGCTGTTTTTAGACTTTTCATGTTATTCTTTTTATAAGTTTATCGCTTGTATATTCCATAGGGTGGAACATTTTCTGCTTAGTCTTCTATTGCCTTCCTAGCGTTCCTAATATATTTCATCAGTAATGGTCTGATTATTGGAAGCGCCGTGAGTTTCATTCAATTCTAAGTTTGTCTCTCCTTTGAATTTTCAATGGATTGACATTGGCGACAGAATTTTTCTTTTTTTTTGTATCAAACACTCTTTCACTCGATCATCATCTCTCCATCTTCCCGTAATGACGAAATTATAACAGTGATTTGCGTTGCGGGACAGAAACCACGATACTTGGCTCTTGACACGGAAGACGAGGTGCACATTCTAAAATCCGCTTTTTTCAGTTTTCTCCATTTATGCATTTGCAGTTTCTTTGAATAAAAATCACTTAAGTACGTATATGCTCATACACATATAACAGCCTTTCTTCTCATACCACTAAATGTATCACTCTGTGCTCTTCGCATTCGAGTACAGCTCTGGAACTGCTTCGGGAAACATGAGGCCCTTTATATCTATGCCTCCTCACGTGACATTAGATTATTCCTTGTTTCCTAATTGCTCACCACCTAAAGCTACTACGCCAAGCGTCAACGTCTCCGGCAGTGCCTCTTGTGGCAATAGGTCTGTCAATATGTCGCATGACATATAGACAGATGTAAGGTGTACAAGTTCAGTCTGTTTTCTTGTCTCATCCTATGTTTTTAATCGAGGGAAATACTTTCATATATCGGCGTGGCTTACTGGTTAGGTTGTTCGATTGTAAGATTGTTATTTCGCCCGTCTTTCGCCCATTATTTCGCCCGTCTTTAGGATCTGAGTTCAAATTCCGCCGAGGTCGACTTTGCCTTTCATTATTTCGGGGTCGATAAATTAAGTACTAGCTGCGTACTGAGTTCGATCTAATCGACTGTCCCCCTCTCCCAAAATTTGGGGCTTTGTGTCGAAAGTCGAGAAGAATAAAATACACAAAGAATAAACAAAAATATTTACATATCCAAAGATTAAGGCAACCAAAACTAAATAAAATCGAAATTTGAGAGTATTATAAGTTCGACAAGTTTGTTAAGGTCTTTCTACTTTCAATTTTGCACATTTTATATATAAATTGTGTACATTATATATATATATATATATATATATATATGATTTGTTGTGAAGCCATGTATATTTGATGATAATATGCACATTTTATTAAGTAAATTCAGTAGTGTAATCTTGTTAGTTCACAAACAGGCAAGAAATATATTCTGAATATATAATGAATTTTCACAGCATAGTTGGAGCTCTCCAGGACGAGAGAATATATATATATATATATATATATATATGTATATAACTACACACATATGCAAATAAGTACACATACAGATATATATACAGAGAAAGAGAGAGATAAAGATACATAGAGTGATACAGTTTATAACTTATATAAAAATATAAGAAGAACCTTAAGACATAAACTGGAGAAGGGTTTAATTATTTTCGAAGAGCTGAATATATATTAAATTAATGACACTAACTACAAAAAGAATATTCATAAGAAACAGTTTTCTGAAAATATACTTCAAGGAATATAAAATTACATTTACAAATATTTATTAGATGGAAAGTGCTAAACGTTTCATGACGTAAATATGGTAGCAAGATTGTTATTTCGGCTAAAATATAGAGAGAAGGAGCTTAAAAACGCAAAAGAGGCAAGTAATAGTAATGTTTAAAGTGAACGTTTTGAGGTGGGGGTTACTGACGATAGACGGGAATAGGTTATGTTGGTGATACAGATATTTTAATGGTTAGCATCGATCAGAAAATTCTAGTTCTTGTGAGTTTATCATTAATATAATTACCTTGTTGTTAAATACGACATAATTATGTGCAATCTTGGGTAAATATTGATTTCCACGATTATAGATTTATATTATAGGTAAAGTTTATATCATATATTAATATTTTTATAAAGGAAAATATAATTTGATGTATATTTTTGCAATACTTTTACTGATAATATATATATAAATACGTATATATAATTTTTCAATGGAAAACTATAATCCGATGTATTAAACCGTGAGAAAATGCTGAGATTTGAAATATTAGAAAAAATTAATAACTTAAAGCGGAATAAACATAATGTGGATTTGTAATAATGGAGTCTAACATAGGCATAAAGCCAGAATCTTGATTAGAGAAGAATAGTCGATTAGAACGTCTCCAGTACTAGACTGAGATTTTGTTTTATGGATCCTGGAAGAATAAACATTGACCCCATTGGTATTTGATCTCATAGGGTAAAGAGCCGGAACAAATAGGTCAAGGCATTTTGTCCGACGTTCTAATGGTTCTGCCAATCTTAGAGAATGTCTAATGTCAATACTACTTAAGCATGAAGTTAGTTGTGTTAAATTAGGTACGTCGATCAAATTACTTTTTAACGTGAGTTTTACCGTGATTAGTGAGAATATTTGCCCTAGGTGACACGCAGAGGGATTGAACACGGAGCCATGTGATAGGGAAGCAAGCTTCTTAACACACAACCACGTAGTTTTCTGAGTTGAAGCATATTAGAGAAGAGTTTATACTCCGTAAGTGGTTGTAATGCTAAGTTACCAGAATCGACTTATTCTGGAGATATTAACAACAAGTCTTTATAATAATATTGAGAATCTAAGGACTTAATTCAAAACACAGTGTGTTATTTCGGTGTCAACCAAGAAATTTCTCCCTCAACACGACCTTTTCATGGATTATATTTTGTGAGGGAACAAGTCGTGCTTATTGATACCCAATTCATTTGATTTTACTTATTACTTTAAAACTCACTCACTTTTTTACGGTTCGGATTAACTGAAATATAATATTATTATAGATTGAAAACTATAAACCTTTACTCATCATGTACTACTAAATTGATTTATGATAATCGATACTTAGCTTAGATGTATACACAAGTGTACCATACTTAGTCACAAAGTCATTTTGAAAATTATAAATTAACAACTTTTCTCGTTCTATAATTTAATTCCCACTAATACAGTAACCCCACCAACAATCCTAGTTCATCACCTATGACCACCTACGAAGTTTAATTACTTTGGTCTCTTCTTCGATTCACTCTTTCCTCTTCGATCACCCTAATTAATCATCTCACATCCATACCTATGGAATCAGTTATTTGGCATATTTCTTCTCTCTTTAACATATCTTTGTAAACATAGACGCATATTCCTTCGGATATTGTTTGAGGAGGTTGTTTCAGGTGATAATTCAAAGTCACAATAAATATATTTAAAATACAGTGCTCTGGCTAAATTTGAAATTTTATATCTCCTTTTTTTCAGGAACAGCTTGATGCATTGGTAAATTGTCAACAGCTTTGAAGAGCATAAACATTAAATTTGTTATTAAGAAAAAGTTAGCTGTTATGGCGGAGGGAAAGCCAACTGAATATTGGGAAAGCGTTACCTGTATCATGAGGATTCGCATTAGCTAACCAAATGCTGTTGAACCAGAGATGATCGGGATCTCTTGTTAGATGAAGAGAATTTCTGCCACGATCAGTTGCACAACACCCAGAACAATTAATTTCTTGTGTACAAACCAACTGCGATGATCTTTCGGTGTGTCTCAAGTGAAATGGAGTCATCCCACCTGACTGCTTTGAACAGAGCTCTAGGCTCAATTCAGATGAATTAGACTTGGGTTCATCAATTTGAGCCAATGCTCCAGCTCACAACTCCTTGCTTTCAGTGGCTACTGTATGTGACCGTGACTTTGATCTGGTTGACCATCTTCCCTATTTCCTTAATTTGACCCCGTCTAACTATCTTCTGTTTCCCAACAGGGAAAAAGCACCTGTATGGGAAACAATATCGCACTA
The DNA here is from genome assembly GCF_006345805.1 of Octopus sinensis. Lineage (NCBI taxonomy): Eukaryota > Metazoa > Mollusca > Cephalopoda > Octopoda > Octopodidae > Octopus > Octopus sinensis. The sequence continues at coordinate 18,672,951 of NC_043014.1, read as the reverse complement.
ATGTTGACGTCATATCTTCTGTTAATAACATTTTTGACCAACAAGGTAAAGCTTCATCAATGGCATTAAAGCACTGCAATACCGATGGGAAAACGCGCAGAACAGCAAGGGGACTGAGGTGAAGAATACACCTCATATAGTCAGCCGATGAACTTTCTAGCCGATCCTCCTGCATATATTCTTCATTTTCTCTCCTTGTTTTTTTTGGGGGGGAGGGGGTCCTTTCTGTGGAAGAGAGTAGGCTCGAAATATTAACGACTTTAATATTAGGATTATACTAATACATCTGTTTGTTGTCTACACCATCTGTCTTTGTCTTTTGTTCTTTTTTTGTGAATTCTACCCCTATATGTGTATATGTATATATATATATATAATATATATATATATATATTATATATATATATATATATATATATATAATATATATATATATATATATATATATATATATAGATATATATATATATATATATACATATATATATATATATCGTCTGCAGTTAATACAGTTTCGGTCATGGAGTAAATTTTTCAAGTATTAATTATAATAAAGCGTAAAAATCATTAGTGATTTTTACGCTTTATTATAATTAATACTTGAAAAATTTACTCAATGATCGAAGCTGTATTGACTGCAGACTATTTCTCGATACTACACGTGGCTATAAAAGAAAGATGTGAATACTACTTTGCAGTATATTTCTACGAGTGCGGATGGATATTGGTTATGCGACGTCGCGGCTCGCATCCATAGTTTGAGATACTCGTAAATTATGCTATGGAATACCGCTGCTGATGATAGCAGTAAGTGATATTTTCACTTTAAGCTTGAAACATGATCTTGTACACGGTTGACCATAAGTTTGATCCATTAACTTTCTTTTGCTTGCCTACAACATAGTGTGTTATTCTCGGAGATTTTATAGTGGTAATAGTGTCTCTTGGCGTCTATTTTTGCAGTGCGTGGTGAGGCGTATAGCCAATCCCTTTTATTGTGTATATAATTATAAATTATTTTGTAAAACTTAACTATGAGGTTTTTATTTCCGCGTAAATCATTAATGATTTTTATCCTTTATTATAATATATATATATGTGTGTGTGTGTGTGTGTGTGTGGTGTGTGTGTGTGTGTGTGCGTGTGTATGTATATGTATATATATATATATATTATATATATATATATATATATATATATATACCTACATATATATATTATTTATAACATTACCTATATATATATATACATAAATATAATATATATATATCACATATATATATATACACATATAGATATGTATCTATCTAGCTATATCTATATATATACACACACACGTGTGTGTGTGCATGTGTGCGCGTGTGTGCCTGTGTGTGTTTGTGTATGTGTGTATGTCTGTATGTATGGCGTTTCTAGCAATCTCTTGCATCTGCTGCTTGTGAGTTTGATCAAATATTCAGGAAAGGTAAATTAACTGCGGAAGGAGTTGGCACACACAAACACACTTAGCACATATGCTTATCAATAATCGATGATCGATAATAATGTTACAAAAAATACGCATATCACTGCTGAATATGATGTGTGAGGTGGCATATCATTTTATCGAAACTGGGTCTTTCAAAGCAGGGACGGAATCTTGCTTTTCGATGCGTCAGGCGCTAGAGGTGTCACGTAGATCACCTTAGTCGAGAAATATTTGCTAAAACAATGTATTTTTGGAGTAGTGACTCGTGATTGATTGGATTTGACAAGTGATTTGACTAGTTTCATGCGGATAAGTCGATAAGACATGAGATGTGGTGTGGCGTATAATGGGATGGCGATGCTGGCGAATTCTAGCAATATGCATGTCTGTCTGTCTATCTGTATGTATGTATGTATGTATGTAGTATGTATGTATGTATGTATTTACGTATGTATGTATATGTACGCATGTCATGTATTGAAGCAACCACATGTAGGAAAATTGTAAATAATCTTACGCGCGGTTGCTTTATAAATTTTTATATATCCTGTAATTAAACTGCAGATCTCTGTCGGTGGAACGAGTCAATAGAGACATTTCGGTTGATTATAAATATTTCACCGGCATTGTTGACTTCAGTATCCTCTACAGTTTGTGCTCCAAGTTCAGATCTTCCACTGGAAAAATACTTCGAGTGTATATTTGCTAAAATATACAGATATTACATTTCATGCGGTCGTGCACTTGTAGAAACATTCATGTTTTTGCAAGATTCCTTATGTGAATGCTCATGTTGAAATGGATTGTGTTATATCTCAGGAGAGTCCTTTTGCCAAATATAAACATTCGCAACTGTTCAATTTCAAATCATGAACGAACTGACAATTAATGAAGAATATAACCTGAGCCAGTGCGTGCATTTATTACTGGCCTAATGACCCACACGATATACAACAAAAACGAATGAATTGGTATTTGTAAATCTTTACCACCATGCAAAAGAATGCACTTATGTTGAGTTGTTGAATATTTTTTTTGAACTCAAAATCATGTTATTGAATCGAAGATATATGTATGTATGTATGTATGTATGTATGTATGTATGTATGTATGTATGTATGTATGTATGTATGTATAAACGTTCAGGATTCAAATGAATCAGTTTCTTAAATAGTAAAGCACCAAGTTCGGGTCAGTGAAATAGCGTACAACACGAAATTAGAGGAACATATAAGTACATACCGATTTAAACAGAAGTTTATATTCCGGTTGCGTGTACAGTCACAAATGTCCTACGGTATATACCACGAGATTCAAAGCAATACGTAGGTACAACCACTGCACCAATTATACGGCACTCAATAGATGCCAGGTCAAAGCTAATTGCAGATTCCGTGTAAGATGAATAAAATATGGATAGTGGTTCACTTACAACTGTTTCGAATGTGTTTTCCTTTTTATTGAGGAATAGAATTATTGCCCCATACGAAAATAAATCGTTTCCGCGAGGTCAATGTATGCACGAATTAAACATTTCAAAATAATTTCATGAACTCTGACGAACTATTATATATTATGTATATACATAGGCGCAAGTGTGACGGTGTGATAAGAACCACAGAGTTTCGGACTCAGTCCCACTGCTTGGCACCTTGGGCAAGTGTTTTCTATTATAGCCTCGGGCCGACGAAAGCCTTGTGATAAACAGAAACTAAAGGAAGTCCGTGTTATATATATATATATATATATATATATATATATGTTTGTGTGTCTGTGTTTGTCCCTCACAAAATCGCTTGACAACCGATGTCAGTGTATTTAGGGCCCCGTAACTTAGCGGTTCGGCACAAAGGACCGATAGTCTAAGTACTAGGCTTACAAAGAATAAGTCCTGAGGTTATTTTTGTTCAACTAAAAGCTGGTGCTCCTACATGGTCGCAGTCAAATGAGTAACATAAGTAAAAGACTAAAATTATATGTATATATATATATATATGTATATATATGAGTGTATTAAATATTTTCACGCACGTATATATGTGTATGAATACTTATATATATATGTTTACACAGGTGTATACATGTGTATGAATGCTTATATATATATATATTATATATATATATATATATATTATATATATATATATATATATATATACATATATATACACTCATGCATATATGTTTGGGAATGATTCAATATATATATATATATATACATACACATATTTACATATCTCTATATACACATAAAGATAAATGCCTGAATATATGTGTGCTAATTATTTGTGTGGGGGATTCAAAAGTGAATTATAGTCATCGCATTGATGGATGATTAATTTCTTTTAAAAAGAGAATGTTGTGAATTCGAGACAATTGTTTCCTGCTGAGTTTACTATTATTCATTTCTAGTTGCATCAACCTAGTAGTTGGTCATGTCGGTACTCGTGAGCGCAGATGAAAATATGACAAGACTTCAAGTGATAAAAACTGATAAAATGACGAGGAATTCATATAAGTATTTCCGCCTCCTACATCGAATTATTAGTTGCACTTTTCAATTCTATGCCAGTGACAGCTGTTTCATGTATACGAGGAAATAATATGAGGAAATAATATATATATATATATATAAGACGGACTTCTTTCGGTTTCCGTCTACCAAATCCACTCACAAGGCTTTGGTCGGCCGGAGTCTATAGTAGAAAACACTTGCCCAAAGTGCCACGCAGTGGGAATGAACCCGGAACCATATGGTTGGTAAGCAAGCTACTTACCACACAACCACATATACGTATATTCTTTCATCCTTTTAGTCTTTTACTTGTTTCAGTCATTTTACTGTGTCCAGCATTTGATTTTCATAGCTTATTACTTATTCTGTCGGTTACTTTTTCAGAATCGGTAGGTTACGCAGACATAAACACACCAACATGGGCTGTCAAGAGGTAATGGTGGGGGAAAACACAGACTCATAGACACACACACACACACACGCGTATATATGTATATATATATATAAATATAAATATATATATATATATATATATATATAGATATATATATATATATATATATACATATATATACACTCATGCATATATGTTTGGGAATGATTCATATATATATATATATATATACATACACATATTTACATATCTCTATATACACATAAAGATAAATGCCTGAATATATGTGTGCTAATTATTTGTGTGGGGGATTCAAAAGTGAATTATAGTCATCGCATTGATGGATGATTAATTTCTTTTAAAAAGAGAATGTTGTGAATTCGAGACCAATTGTTTCCTGCTGAGTTTACTATTATTCATTTCTAGTTGCATCAACCTAGTAGTTGGTCATGTCGGTACTCGTGAGCGCAGATGAAAATATGACAAGACTTCAAGTGATAAAAACTGATAAAATGACGAGGAATTCATATAAGTATTTCCGCCTCCTACATCGAATTATTAGTTGCACTTTTCAATTCTATGCCAGTGACAGCTGTTTCATGTATACGAGGAAATAATATGAGGAAATAATATATATATATATATATATATATATATATAAGACGGACTTCTTTCGGTTTCCGTCTACCAAATCCACTCACAAGGCTTTGGTCGGCCGGAGTCTATAGTAGAAAACACTTGCCCAAAGTGCCACGCAGTGGGAATGAACCCGGAACCATATGGTTGGTAAGCAAGCTACTTACCACACAACCACATATACGTATATTCTTTCATCCTTTTAGTCTTTTACTTGTTTCAGTCATTTTACTGTGTCCAGCATTTGATTTTCATAGCTTATTACTTATTCTGTCGGTTACTTTTTCAGAATCGGTAGGTTACGCAGACATAAACACACCAACATGGGCTGTCAAGAGGTAATGGTGGGGGAAAACACAGACTCATAGACACACACACACACACACGCGTATATATGTATATATATATAAATATAAATATATATATATATATATATATATATATATATATATATATATATATATATATATATATATATTATATATATATATATAGTGTTTAGCAACGAATTGCCTTACCACATACCGAATTTAGAAATAGCAGTCAAAGAGTTATAGCTATTTCTTCTACTAAAAAGGGAGATCTCAGTAAAAACAGCAATTGGAAGGCAGACACAAACAGGTAAGAGAGAATGAATTGACGGCAATCTATCATACAATTTTAAGTTATCTACGGACGCACGTTTCGAAATCAAGTTTTTAGGAAAGCATAAGAATTAAATATTAAATAATTCTACCTTACCAAAACTTCTTTTCTCTTCAGCGTAGAATACTATAATCATAAATGATTATATATTGAATTTTGAGATACTAGAAGGCACCAACTCAACTCAGTATCAGAGCGAGCTAGAATCCGCAACTAGTATCCCCAAATTCAAAGTGTGAATGAAAAGATTGTGTCACCAGCCCCTTCCCACCCGCGTGTAGCCAAAACAAGATGCTGTGGTCATCTACTGAGATAAAATATGGTTATCCGTAATAATGAAGGGTGCAATTAATTAATTGGAATAATTATCAATTACACCAAGTAGTCTTCGGCATGTAAAAGCCTCATTCGAGGAAAATTTAAGTAATACTAAGCAATAAAGGGTTTAGCAACGAATTGCCTTACCACATACCGAATTTAGAAATAGCAGTCAAAGAGTTATAGCTATTTCTTCTACTAAAAAGGGAGATCTCAGTAAAAACAGCAATTGGAAGGCAGACACAAACAGGTAAGAGAGAATGAATTGACGGCAATCTATCATACAATTTTAAGTTATCTACGGACGCACGTTTCGAAATCAAGTTTTTAGGAAAGCATAAGAATTAAATATTAAATAATTCTACCTTACCAAAACTTCTTTTCTCTTCAGCGTAGAATACTATAATCATAAATGATTATATATTGAATTTTGAGATATTAGAAGGCACCAACTCAACTCAGTATCAGAGCGAGCTAGAATCCGCAACTAGTATCCCCAAATTCAAAGTGTGAATGAAAAGATTGTGTCACCAGCCTCTTCCCACCCGCGTGTAGCCAAAACAAGATGCTGTGGTCATCTACTGAGATAAAATATGGTTATCCGTAATAATGAAGGGTGAAATTAATTAATTTGGAATAATTATCAATTACACCAAGTAGTCTTCGGCATGTAAAAGCCTCATTCGAGGAAAATTTAAGTAATACTAAGCAATAAAGGGTTTAGCAAAGAATTGCCTTACCACATACCGAATTTAGAAATAGCAGTCAAAGAGTTATAGCTATTTCTTATGCTTTCCTAAAAACTTGATTTCGAAACGTGCGTCCGTAGATAACTTAAAATTGTATGATAGATTGCCGTCAATTCATTCTCTCTTACCTGTTTGTGTCTGCCTTCCAATTGCTGTTTTTACTGAGATCTCCCTTTTTAGTAGAAGAAATAGCTATAACTCTTTGACTGCTATTTCTAAATTCGGTATGTGGTAAGGCAATTCGTTGCTAAACCCTTTATTGCTTAGTATTACTTAAATTTTCCTCGAATGAGGCTTTTACATGCCGAAGACTACTTGGTGTAATTGATAATTATTCCAAATTAATTAATTGCACCCTTCATTATTACGGATAACCATATTTTATCTCAGTAGATGACCACAGCATCTTGTTTTGGCTACACGCGGGTGGGAAGGGGCTGGTGACACAATCTTTTCATTCACACTTTGAATTTGGGGATACTAGTTGCGGATTCTAGCTCGCTCTGATACTGAGTTGAGTTGGTGCCTTCTAGTATCTCAAAATTCAATATATAATCATTTATGATTATAGTATTTTACGCTGAAGAGAAAAGAAGTTTTGGTAAGGTAGAATTATTTAATATTTAATTCTTATGCTTTCCTAAAAACTTGATTTCGAAACGTGCGTCCGTAGATAACTTAAAATTGTATGATAGATTGCCGTCAATTCATTCTCTCTTACCTGTTTGTGTCTGCCTTCCAATTGCTGTTTTTACTGAGATCTCCATTTTTAGTAGAAGAAATAGCTATAACTCTTTGACTGCTATTTCTAAATTCGGTATGTGGTAAGGCAATTCGTTGCTAAACCCTTTATTGCTTAGTATTACTTAAATTTTCCTCGAATGAGGCTTTTACATGCCGAAGACTACTTGGTGTAATTGATAATTATTCCAAATTAATTAATTTCACCCTTCATTATATATATATATATATATTTATATTTATATTTATATTTATATTTATATTTATATTTATATGTGTGTGAGTGCGTGTGTTTTGAAGATTCCTCATGAGAAATCGTTTGTTAAAACAGAAACTGTTGTATTTCGGGACGGTCCTTTTTCTTTTGTCAAATAAATACACGCACTAGGTATTTTTCTTCACTCGTTTATAACTATTCTTATTTTGTTATTTTAATTATGTCTATTGCCCGGAAACCTTTCGTCACACATCTGTGACCCCTTCAGCGACACTTTCCGTTTTCATGCCTGTTCTTGCTCCACTTCATGCGTGTTCTTCTAAGTGCGCATGCAGTTATTTCCTTGTGTTTGTGTATACATATGTGTGTACAAATGTGTGTATGTGTGTGTGTATGCTTGTGTGTGTGTCATAGGTTTTAGCAGCGTGTCAGTTTTAGAAGCAGAGTGGCCTTCCCCTAAGCCCTATCCTCTCACCCCATTACGCTGCTGCTGTCATAAGACCCGAAGCAACATATGGTACAGTTCCTGTATTCCTCTGTGTATATGTGATCGCCCACAGTGATGCTATCGTGCTAACTGTTGTTGTTGTTATTGCCATTGTTGGTATCGCCGTGATAGTTGTGTTGTTTCCCGTTAATGAAGTTTCATGTATGTGTTTGTGTGTACGTGTATGGGTAATCTGAGTGCGCTTATGGGTAATCTGTCTAAGTGTGCTTTAAGTTTTGTGTCGATAGTACTTTAACCTCTATGCTGTTGATCGAGCCTCCATGTTCTGCCTAAGCTTGTTGGTACTCAGTACAGGGAGACTTATCAAAGGGCTAGGTATTTCAGACAAGGGATTTGAAAGGGGCACCAGGCCTCTCTACTGCTTTAATTCGTAGATTAGCCTTACTGAAAGTTTTTTTTTCTGAAAAGGTGTGCTAGTTCACCACCAGGCCTAACATCAACGAACATGACACTCTGGCATGTAATGTTGTCATACAAAGTGTTGAGCTTATTTATCTTATTACTGGTCTTTTCCGTTCTGTTCTAGGATTTACTCCTGTATAGCGTGCAGATCCCCTTAGCATCACTCTCTATGATGGCGTTGTACATAGTCGTGGCTCCTTTGTACACTCTAATTATGTTGTAGCCGGGGAACTGCATGCGATGGATGAAGTTTTGTATGTGTCTTTCCAATTCCATTGTGTCTCACATACGAAACAAATTCCTTGTCACTCTCACCAAGTCAGCTATCAGAATGTTGAACTTGCGTTGTCCAATCGCTGTGCTCTTGTGAACAATGTATTTTATGCCATGGTTTTGGCATAATGAGAGTGAAGGATCTGGACCTTACCGTTCTTCGATTCTTGCTAGAGTTCAGTGTCTAAAATGGATAATGTATAGCTTGGGTGCTTACTAGGATAGTCTATCTTTATTTCTATATTCTGATGGATGGAGATAGATATTTGATGGATGCTCTCCATAGTGTAGGCTTCTACATCATCAACATTGTCTTGTAGGGTTGCTCTAGATACTATGTTGATATCATCCACATAGCGAGAGTACACGGTTAGGTTTATGGAGTTCTCTGCTAATTTCTCTTTAAGTCTCCTATCCCACCATACCATAAATAGGTTAGCCACATTGTCAGCAATACTGACACCTACGGCTGCACCTTCTCCTTGGGCGTATATCTTATTATTGAAATTAAATATATGGTCCTTGAGTGTGGTCTTGGTACTCGCACCCACCGCATGTGCGACCATATTTTTAACTTGATCATTATTTTCTGAGGTGCGTATAGCTCTGGTCCACTCGTTCTATTTTCTTAGCCATGGAAGATTTAGTGGGTGGGGGGGTCTACCTCTTATCGATCTAGTGGGACAGAAACAACTGAGGTCATGTTTATCTAAGTAATCATTGTTGCATGTCAGTCTCAGAATGGAGTAAGTGGAGTAAGAACACACGAAAATGAAAAGTGTCGTTAAGTGGTCATAGATGTGCGACGAAAGATTTCCGGACAATGGTCATGAGTTAAAATAAAATAAGAATAGTAGTAAACGAGTGAAGAAGATATATATGTGTGTGTGTGTGTATGTATGTATGTATGTATATGTGTGTGTATATGTATATATCTAAAAATATAAATATATATATATGTATATATGTGTATATCTATCTATCTATCTATCTATCTATCTATCTATCTATCTATCTATCTATCTATCTATCTATCTATATATATATATATATATATATATATATATATATATATATAATATATATATATATATATATATCAGACGGGCTTCTTTCAGACTCCGTCAACCAAATCCACTCGCAAGGCGTTGGTCTGCCCGAGGTTATAATAGAAAACGTTTGCCCTAGGTGCCACGCAGTGGAACTGAAACCCGAAACATGTAGTTGAGAAGTACCCTTCTTACCACAAATCGGCTCGTTGAAATTTTTGTGCCATTATATTTTTTCTAGTTCTTTATCTGTTACCGATTTTTTTGCTACTTTTCTTTCGTACTTTATAATTTGAAGTACTCCTGAAGATTTGCTCTTCAACGCTATTGTTAAGTATCTGTTTACAAGCCTAGCCGTCACCCACCATTTTTCATAGGAATATGTTTTATATATGAATATAATGTGCGATCCTGCAACTGTAATGTAACAATAATGGCCACAGCTCATTAGCTGAAACTGGAAAAATCAAAATCAAAATCATCAAAATCACAACTAAATGTCAGCCAAACTGCTGTAAATAAGCACCTTGATTATATGTAATGTCACCTAGTCTTATACGAATTATAAATTTGCGAAGGCAGCGATTAAAACTAACTTTAAAGTAAACTGGCTGGACAAAAGTAATTTCTTATTTTATATTCAGGTAGGATTTTATAGATCTTCATAATATTGATTTGTTATTGTTATAATATTACAGGTATATATCTCGTATCGATCCTTTGCTATGCTTGTTTATAGCATAGCGTTCGGTTTAAGTTTTGAAGTATTTCGTAGCTTTGATTATTTTGTCGATGAGCTATGTTTTGTTATGGTATTTATCCTTTTGCCAGAGATTGTTTTCCTACGTTGATATTTTCGTAGAATTTTATTATTTCGTATGCAGTAGGTTGTTGTGAGTTCTTTTTGTTCACCTCTACTTCGTATCTTGTCTTATCAGCATACGTAAATGTTTTCTGAATGAATTATGGCATTAACTCCTGCACTCAGACTGTTTTGCATTGTAGTTTTTGTTATTTGTGAATAGTAAGTTTTACATTCTACAAAGACGTCTACGTCTTTTATCTGTGTACAACATTTCCGGTATTCAAACGTAGTTGCCTTCGTTTCTCTATTACTATAGCTGTCTATGGTTTCAGAAGGCTTTCAATTGCAGGCGTTTTATTATTCTTATTGTGGCTCAATATTTTTCACGAATGTTTTAATGTAAATTTCTTATTAGGGATGCCGATTACAATAATAGTAATAAATATTATTGCTAATTCCAATAACACGAGACAAAACTGTATTTATAGAGGTTGTGATATATTTGCGAAGTCCAAACATTCAAGATATCACTGGCTCTTGATTAATCGATACATGAACTGACGAATTAGCAATTTTGATAAAGCAGTAATGTAAACTAGCATTTTGCGGGGACATCGTGAAGGGCTAGGAAACATTATGAGTAGAAAATTTCAAATATTTACCAAATGACGGTAGTAGTAGTAGTAGTAGTAGTAGTAATAATAATAATAATAATAATAATAATAATAATAATAATAATAATAATAATAATAATAATATCTTGGTATAAAAGATGGATTACAGCAAATATTCTGCTCAAGACCACAAATTTGTTTGACCTCAACCAGTTGAGAATGTCCCTTAGTGGTTAACAATATGTGCATCTCTGATAATGAGCAGAAGTAGTGGGGGAGAATCATAGCCATGTGTTGAGAAGAATAAATTCTTTTGGATTTGGATAATTCACCTTTGGAAACATGGGTATTTCGTTCAACATCCTTAAACAACCCTTATTCAGGGACGTTCTGAGCGGGATGGCTACTTGACCTGAAGAAAATTCTAGCTGGGTCCCACCTGCAAAGTCAGGCGCTGTTTATCTTGATATGAAATCACAATGTGGCGTACATATCTTTGTGATGAATATACCTGGTGTACCCTTATCAGACGAATAGTCATGATGGGTATACTGAGTTTTGTATATTTTAACCCAGTGTCACTTTGATGGCATACACTGCTCTCTCAATAATAATTATGATAATTTGTATTATATGCACAATACCTGGAATTTTGGTGGGGAAGAGGAAAGTAGTTTACATCGACCCCATTGCACAACTGGTACTTATTTTATCAACTCCGAAAAGTTGAAAGGCAAAATCAACCTCGGTAGTGAAGTGAAAGCACGCTATAAAAATAAAACTACTGAATAATAATGATAATAATAATAAATAATAATAATAATAATAATAATAATAATAATAATAATAATAATAATGATGATGATGATGATAATAATAATAATAATAATAATAATATGATGATGATGATGATGATGATGATGATGATGATGATGATGATGATGATGATGATGGTGGTGATGGTGGTGGTGGTGGTGGTGGTGGTGGTGGTGATGGTGGTGGTGGTGGTGATGATGGTGGTGATGATGATGATGATGATGATGATGATAATAATAATAATAATAATAATAATAATAATGATAATAATAATGTGTGTGTGTGTGTGTTTGTGTGTGCACATAAGAATATATAGACATATACGTAAAAATATGTATACATATCCATATGCAAACAAATATGTTTAATTGCGTAGAAATAGATATATGCAAATCATTATTTACACACAAGTAGTATATCTATATTGTGTGTGTATGTGCATACTTATAAATGTTTGTTGTTTTCTTGTATATACGTATGAACGTGTATTGATAGATAGAAAGATCGATGGATGGATAGATAGATATAGATAAATAGATTGATATATAAGTTATGTACGTATGTATGTATGCATGTGTGTATGTATGTGTGAGTACCTGTCAGTGTATCAATTGGTGGATGCCTGTATATATATATATATAATATATATATATATATATATATAAACATATATATACATATATATACCTATATACATACCTACATACATATATATATATATATATATATATATATATATATATATATATATATATATATATATATATATATATATATGCATACATACATATACATATGTGTGTATATATTTTGATTTTCGTTTTCCAACACAAAACACAATAGCAAGAGATCTGTTCAATATTGATCAATTTGGACTTAGAAAGCAATCAGTAAAAATAATACAAGTTATAAAACGTAACGAAATACAGAAGATTAAAATAGATGGAATTAGAAAAAAAAACAACACCAACAACAATTATAACAACCACGATAACAATAATAAAATAATAGCAATTATTGAATAATAAGTTTATTTAATGCGAAATGAAAGAAACGGGTGATTATCGGATTGGAATAATGAAATAAGTTTCAATTTTTTTTCGTTCCCTGCAATTACGCTTATTGCTGCCTTATTAACTTATTTATATTGTGTTGTTAACTTTATTGAAGTTATTTTTTAAATTATTGTTTACTTTCGTGTTGTTATGAGTAATTATAATTTATGGTTGATTTTCTTTAATTATGTTCTTTATAACATACACACGCGCAGTCACATAATCACATCGCCAAATATACATACATCACTGAGGCACATGCAACAACACACGTACATAGACTCACGCGCACATACACACACGCTCATATGAGTATATATTGTTTAGTTACTTGTTTCACAAATTCATGATTTTCAAAATTAGAGTGATATATACCTTTGCTATCCTGCAAAATATTGCATAGCTACTTGTCTATCTATATCACATTATTTTTGAAAATCCTGGGAACCATGACATTTTGAAACAACTTCTTAAAGTGCATTATCATATTCTTTCATATATACATCGGTATATATATATATACATATATGTGTGCATATATATGTATGTATATATGTATGTATGTATGTATGTATGTATGTATGTATGTATGTATGTATGTATGTATGTATGCATGAATGTATGTGTGTGTTTTAATTCAAAATGGAGAAGAACATCGATGTTCCAAGTGGCTAGTTAGATAGTTGTTAAGGGATTTGTCTCTTAACATGAAACCAATGGAAGCCTTTGCCCATAAATAAAGAATGTTTGTCAACCAATGCGGTGTGAGCACCCATTTACTTGTTCGATATTAACGTATGTGTGTGTGGGGGATTGAGTGCGTGTGAGTGTGTATTAATGTATATGTTATGTAAATTATATTTAAAAACTACAGCATTATTTTGAAGAACCAGTCATTAAAATTTTGTAGAACACCATCTTTATTATTACAAGGAAAAAAATTAACATTGGCCTCATAGTTCACCCTCGCCTTCAGGGTGTTACTTAGATATTTGCTTTACTCAAACATTGCATATAATTTTTCTGGGCGGGTTGGAAGTGATAAGTGAACAAGACAAATCCACCCCCGAAATAAAATTTTACAAATTGCTTCTGCATGTTTCTTTCCCCACCCTCTCACTCTCTCTCCTTCCTTCCTTCTCACTTTCACTCTCTCTCTCTCTCTCTCTCTCTCTCTCTATATATATATATATATATATATATATATATATATACACTAGAAACAGAAATCACCCACAACCAACATTTTCAAACCACGCAAGACTTAACAGGGAACAAGCTGACAGACAACGCGTCTATGAAATAAATTACACCAAAAACAGAACACACCAACAATATCCTAATACCAGACCCAACCACCATACAGCACAAAACGACACTAGAATAAGAAATACACCACACACAAGTCGCTACTACCCCATGAACCAAAATTACTGGTCCCCACTGAATACAAGATAAACGCAAAAAAACACTATGTCAAGCAACATCCCACATACAAGCAGTTCGAAACAAAAATATTTCACATACAGAAATTTTACACACACCACAAACAAAAATAACCATAGATTCCCCCACACACACAACAATCGGGGGCAACAATACCACCATTCCCCCGACCCTATATCACACAACCTCACAGACAACTCATACAAACAAAATTACACCCAACATTTTTTAGCCAGGGACCAGAGACACCAGGACACAGGCGGGAACCTAGTAATAAGGAAAAACCGAAGATAATCAATCTTTCAACCAAACCTCTTTCTAACATAAAAATTGGCATCCTCTCAAAAGGGCTCAAATTTACACCAACTCCACGCAGAGCCAACCTAAATGAAATCAAGGATAATATAACAGAATTTTGCAGAAAATTAAGACTAGCAGAAGCATCAACCAGTTTCAATACTGAAGATGAATCACTAGTCAAGAACAAAAGTGAACACATCCCCCACAGAGGAAGAAATAAAGATCTTGACGAATTCTGTAACCACATTGAGAACTTTCCCTACCATACTATACATAAACAGAAAGTTAACTCAAATTTTAACACTACACAATGGAAAAGCTGATAGAACTTCAAAATGATGAAGATATAACCATTAAGGAAGCAGACAAGAGAAATGCAGTTGTAATAATGAATACATCATACTATAGAAATCTTGTAATTTCCTTGCTTGATGACAACCAACATTATGAAAAAATTACCAACTACACCCCACAAAAAATAATGAAAACTCTATCTTCACTAATTAAAACCCATGAAAAGGAACTAAAAACCAAATAGATTAACTTTCTAACAAACTTTAAATGCAAACCTAGCCTTTTCTATGGTCTGCCAAAAATTCATAAAAGCCAAATTATAAATGAAACCATTAAAAAAATCACCAAAGACATACATACACACACCTAACCCGGGGGACCTAAAACTACGACCCATTGTAGCTGGCCCAACATGTGAAACACACAGACTAAGTCTATTTATGGACATCCTCCTGAAACCCTTCCTTAAACATATCGATAGCCATATCAGAGATGACTTAGATATGTTAAACCACCTTCCAAAAAAGCCAAGGAAGAAACAATCATGGTTGGTTTCATTTGATGTAGTTAACTTATATACCAGTATACCAGTATACCTCATAATTATGGACTAGAGGCAATACAGTTCTGGCTGGACCAATTTCCGGAAGAAATACCAAAAAGGATCAGTAAAGAATTCATTACTAAATCAATTGAATTCATCCTACATAATAACCACTTCATGTTTGATAATACATTTTACCGTCAAAAATCCGGAATTGCTATGGGTACAAGGGCAGCTCCAGTCATTGCGAACCTAACAATGGGCTACCTGGAAATAATCATTTACCAGGAATCTTTTTCAATCTTTGGAAACCCCCTCTCTCAATACATAAAAGAGAATTGGAAACGATTCCTGGACGATTGTTTTATACTCTGGAATGAAAACACAGATAAACTCCTAAAATTTAAAAACCTATTGAACAGCATAAACCCAAATATACAGTTCACAATGGAATACAACCAAAAGGAGCTCCCATTCTTGGATATACTAATTAAAAAAATTAACCTTAAAATAGAAACAGACATTTTTTACAAAGCCACAGACGCCAAACAATACCTTCTTTTAAATTCATGCCACTCAAGACACACTAAAACAAATATCCCCTTCAACCTTGCAAGAAGGATATGCACAATAGTGTCAGAACAAAATACCAGGAACTTTAGACTGCAAGAACTCAAAAACACCCTAATTGACAGACATTACCCAGCTCAACTCGTAGAGGATGGGATCAGACGTGCAACAGAAATCAACATAGAAACTTTAAGAAAAGTTCAACACAACAACACACCTTCCGCGAAAATACTACCTTACATATCCACATACAACCTCAGAAACAAAGAAGCCTTCACCATCATCACCCAGAATTTACCAATACTTCATAAGGACCCCAAATTAAAGGAAATTTTAAACATACACCAAATCATTAAAAGCTTCAAACAACCTAAATCACTTAAAAAGATTCTCACAAAGGCAAAATTGTTTTCTGAAATTACGGATGCGAAAGTAAAAAAATGTGGTAGACCGAACTGTGCAACATGTCCAAACCTGCTAGAAGGATCAGAATTCCTCTTCAAAGAGGGACAGAAATTCA
>NC_043014.1:18613572-18653572 GCF_006345805.1 Octopus sinensis | reverse complement strand
TCTGAAGTTGATGTTTACCCAGTGGTAGATGAAGTGTGTCAATGGGTTAAAATAAAATAAGTACGTAAATTTGAAAATAATTGTTTTGATTGCTATGCCATCTTTTACGACGGCAGCCATCTTTTTTTAATTATATAGTCAAAAGACATTTGGCTTCAGAATGATCTCTATGAACTCCTCTGATCATTAGTTACTAGATCACAGGCATACATTCTTTCCCTTATTTTACATGTATTTTTTTTATTTACTACTTTAGCTTTTACTTTTTAAACACTCATCTCACATTATAGCCTTACAAATTCTCAAATCTACATACACACTAATACTTAAACGTACTCCTATTCTGCCACTACTAAGCAATGCCCACTCCTCTCTTCCTTGAACGTTAGATTCTTTATTGCCGATGTGTATTTTATTAAATCAAATAATTAGAAAAAAGTCCACTATTAAAAAATATACACTCTTATGTTAGCTCCACTTTCTAGCAGAAACCTAAATTTTTCTCTAGACTATTCCCGTCACGTGATTCAGTAACAGTATTTTCGTCATTATTTCATTTGTATTCAAACGTCAATTTTGATTTGCTATCTAGACGTATCGTAGAGGTGCAATGGCCCAATGGTTAGGGCAGGGGACTCGCGATCGGATGATCGCGGTTTAGATTCCCTGACCGGGCGTTGCGTGTGTTTGCTCCGGCAGGGAGCGGTTGCGACCCCTGTTGTACTCTTTCGCCACAAGTTTCTCTCACTCTCTCTTCCTGTTTCTTGAGTAAATCTGGGTAGGCTTGAAAAGAGCGACGTTTATCGTTATCTAGACGTTTCTGCTCATCTTACATCACATTTCTTTAAAAATAAAACCCTGAATTAACTATGCCCTTATAAACTCTATATATTTTTCTACATTAGGTTAGTACTTTCCATAACCATAATTTATATTTGATACTGTGTAACCATTTCTGATAGTAATACAGCCACTTTGTAGTTATTACTATTATATTATTTTAATTTTATCCCAAATCATCACAAATAATTCTCTCTTTATTTCACCGAGTATACTGACTTTTTCTAATCACTACTACGCGTATTACAATTTATTTTTGTGAGAATAAATTTGACCTTCTTTTTGAGAATTTTATATCAATTTCCAGGATTTTGAATACAAATGACGCATTTTAACTCCCCATCGAACATCATGTAATCGGTATTTGATTAACATTGAGCCTTTCATATTACTGCATTTACTGGAGGATGAAAATCGACATACACTCATTTTTATAATTAATTTTTATAATCATAAAAACAACAACGTTAATTCGTTAATACCATCCACTTATTTACTTATAATCAACTTATATAAATCATTGTCATTCTTTAGCATCAAATGCACTTGATTGTTCATATAATCATTTCGTTACACTTGCAAACAAAAGTAACGTTGACACATTTATAGCGGACACTGGCTAAAGAGACACAACTATATCGAAACAGCAGCCGAAATTGAATCCGTTGTGCTCAAGAATCGCGTATGTTATGAAAATATATTGGTAGTAAAGAAGCAGTTGTATTTTAGAGAATAAACTCAATAGCGATTAGCGTACTAACATTAACATCTGCTGAACCCGACAAAGAATATGCAAGTCGTCGTTAATATTTCCGCCGTTCACTGTGCTTACACGCACGAAAATGCGCACACACGCACAAACATACACACACATACAAAGACACCCATGTATATACACACACACACACACACACACACACATATATATATATATATGTGTGTGTGCGTATATATATATATGTATATATATATATATATATATATATATATATATATATAGTAAATATATATATATATAGTAAATATATATATATATATATATATATATATATATATAATATATATATATACATATATATAAATGCATGCGAGTCCGCTGTTCTAACCACTAGGCCATGTGCCTCAACATAAATACATATATATACTCATATATATGCGGATATACATATATATATATACATTTAGACACACATATATGCATGCAAACGCACACATCCATACAGATACATACACATACCTGTGTACACAAGCCCGTGTCTGTGTATGCATGTATGTGTGTGTGTGTTTGTATGTGTGTGTGTGTGTGTGTGCGCGCGCACGTATATCTATTGCATCTTCTTTTACTGTCTAGGAATAATACTGACTTATACATTGGCACTAATTTCATTTATCATATTGCACCACTCATGGTATATTTGACGTCCGTCTTCACAAAGGAAAGGCTTTTACGATTACTGAAGCAACAGTAAATCGGCTGCCAAAATTTGTTGGTGTTAGTATCGATGATATTTTCGTTCTTTTATTTTTATTCTTTCACTTTTGGTTATACTTGTTTAATATATCTTCGATGCAAAAGTATTTGAACACTGAGTATTCCATCTTTCACAGGGTTTTACAATAACTACATTATTGAATCTGTCCTTCCGTATTGAAGTGTCTAATATATGATTCGAGAATTCCTGAATAACACGTATGGTATTTAGTTTTGCTCTGAGCTTAAATTCTACTATTATTGCCTTACTTTAAATTTTTCCGGACTCGATAAAATGACTGCGCTTATTTTGAGGGAGGGTTGCCTACTGTTTCTTCTAAATCGACTAAACGCGTATAATTTCTCTCCCTGATTCGAGTCGCTGTTTTGTTGCCGTAGTCATCGTTTAATCAAAACGTCGTCTCCTGCAGGCTGGTTTATTTAAAGGTGAAAATCATATTGATGTTGCCATGTACAAGTAAAGAATAAAACCAAAAGAATTAATCATAAGAAAATAAACACGAAACTCACAATTTCCTCTGAAAATGTAGATCAAATCCAGTTACTACCAACCTTCTCATAACTTCCAAACGTATCAACATACATCTTGCTTTTATTATTTTTCCTTTCCGGTCTTTTTCTCTAAAATACGGTGTAAGTAAGCAATTCAAAGATTTCACGCTTTATCACGCAATATAACTTCAAATGAATCTCTCTATATGCACCAAACCAATGATGATGTTCTAACGTCAATCGATAAATCCTGAAGATCGTGGAATATTGAAAAGACAGGCACAAGTGGTACCTGTTTGTTTCGGTTGAACAGTTACGTTTATGTATGCTTATATGTACGTATGTATGTATGCATGCATGTATGTATATATGTATGTATGTATGTATCTATCTATCTATCTATTTATATGTGAATGCATGTATATATGTACGTACGTATGTATGCACGTATGCATGCACGTGTGTATGAATGTATATATGCATGTATGTATGTGTGTGTGAGTGTTCATGTTTACATTTATATATGTGCGTAAGTAGATATACACGTTTGCAGGGGGTTTTGTATTTAGTTGTATGTATAATTACAAACATATAAGCGCATATATTAATGCAGATATATATATGAGTTTTTGTGCAATTGTGTACGTTTGTATATACAAGTACATATGTATATATACATACGTGTGTGTGAAAATCTTTGTGTTTGTGTTTGTGTCTGTCTGTGTCTATGTGTGTATATGTGTGAGTGCATGCGTATATATATAGCGAGATTGATCGATCGACAGAAATATAGATAGACAGACAAATACATACATACATGCAAATATACATACATACATACATACATACATAAATACATAAATACATACATACATACGTACATGCACGCGTACATATAGACACACATAGACAGTGAGAGTGACTAACGGTATATTTTTTTTATCCACCGATGTTTGGAAAAATAATAAAATAAGAAAGAACAAAAATATCCTTATATGATGTAATCCCAGTCTACCAAATGCCGAAAACTTCCATCGATTTTTCGCAGGGAAATGCGAAGTATTGCGAAATCTCGGCAAGCATTTCTGATCAGTGTGAGTCTTACTGTCTCTCCTTTTATCACATAAATATTCACATACCATTTTCTATTTTCTGCATGTGTATATCTCTATCAGCCTATTTATCTATCTATCTATCTATATCTATCTCTGCATAAATCTGTAAGTGTGCGGGCTTGTGTGAGTGTCCTTCTGTGTCCATGCATCTGTCTTTCTTGTTTTTTGGGGGTTTTTGTATCTCCATTCTTCCCTAGATGGCGATACACTATCAAAAGAAAAGAAACAATCACAAGATTTCTATTATAATGTTCAGTGGCCATTCCACCAGCACCGTCATTATCGTCAGCTATCATCAAAACCATCATCGTTATCATCATTATTTTTTTTACTATTGTTATGTAAACTACTACTTAAACACTCCTTATGGTAGTAGTAGTAGTAGTAGTAGTAGTAGTAGTAGTAGTAGTAGTAGTAGTAGTAGTAGTAGCAACAGCAGCAGGAGTAGTAGTTTGAGAAGTACTCTAAGAATTTGATTACGTAAAAGAAGCTATAAGTATATTTTGCAGAACATGCTTGAAAAACGTTGAAGATAAAAAAATCGTCAAAGTAAAGAAATAAATAATAAATACATTATGAGTTTATGTATATACAATATGTATTTGTTCTATTATAGATACTTTACGCAACGAGATTATGTGTGTGTTTCTCGCTAATCTGTCAATCTTTTTTATAGAAGCCATTTTGTATTATTCCATTTGTCCAAATGACAAATGCAATGATAGAAAATATGCTGCTTCTATCATAATGTGTTTATTTCAACAATTACACTGGTGTAATTCCTTAATTCCTTACGTTTGCAGTTCGTTTTTGTCCAACGGTATATTTATTTTAATACTGCTAGAGCGAAAATTTCTACACGATCGTCAATTACATCATGGAAAACGATATAAGGCTTATTACGTATTTGTTTTCTGGACTGTAAGCTAAAGAGACTCAGTATTTTCATATTGTCATTTTATGAGATAAGTGGATCTTTATAGCAGTACAGAAGAGATTTTTGTTCTCCTCACAGCTGTAGTCAGGCGCATTTACATCAGTTTTGCTTCGCTACCGAATCTCTTAGTAAGTTTGTCTGTGTTTCTCTAATACACTATACCCAATTGGGAACATTTATCATGAGTTATAATACAGGAGTCATAATATTCTTTCTAATAATAATAACAGCTCTGGCTTCAAGCTGAATTTCTTCATCAAGACCATATATACTTTATTTGTGGTAAAAAGCTTCCTTTTCAGGCACATAGTTGCAGTTTCAGTCTCACTGCATGTCACCTCTGGCAAGTGTCTTCTACAATAGCCTCGAACCGACCAAAGTCTTGTGATTGGATTTGATAGACGGAAACTGTAAGAAGCTCGTCGGATATATATATATATACATCTATGTATATATCTATGTTGTCCACCGCTTGACAACTGGTGTTGGTGTGTTTAGGTGTCTGTAAGTTAGCGGTTCGAGAGAAAAGAACAATAGAATAAGTACTAAACTTTTAAAAGTCCTGTCATCACTTTGTTCTACTAAAGCCCTTCAAAGCGGTGCCACAGCATGACCGCAGTCAAATAACTAACACAAATAAATATAAACGATAAAAGATATATATATAGGCATATATGTGTGTGATGAGAAAGAGAGAAGGAAAGAGAGAGAGAGAGAGAGAATGAGAAGCGAGAGTGAGAGTGTGTTTGTGTGTGTGTGTGCGTGTGTGTGTGTGTGTGTGTGTGTGTGTGTGTGTGTGTGTGTGTGTGTGTGTGTGTGTTCGTGTGTGTGCGCTCGTGAATGTGTTGTGTAAAGTCATATTTAAAATGATCGAGTGCATTCTGATGTGAGAAGACTTTGCGCTACCGAAGTAATGCCGGGATAAAATATAAAGATGTGTAAAAGCACACTTGTCGTCATTGGGTCGAATGATACATGCGTTTCGTATTCTTTTGTTACGAGCGCTTACTTTTCCATTCATAGCATGATAGTACGAATGAATCAAAATAGCGCAGAAGCGCACGTGGCACATCCCAATATTTGTTTTCAAATATATCGCGGGAGAACTTTCCCTTCGACTATTTCCGCAGCGCAGTGTCTTCAAATTTCCGAGAATCCTCGTTATACTTTTTTCTCTTTTACTTGTTTCAGTCATTTAACACCGGCCATGCTGGAGCACCGCCTTTAGTCGAGCAAATCGACCTCAGGACTTATTCTTTGTAAGCCTAGTACTTATTCTATCGGTCTCTTTCGCCGAACCGCTAAGACATGGGGACGTAAACACACTAGCATCGGTTGTCAAGCGATGTTGGGGGGACAAACACAGACGCACAAACACACGCACACACACACATACACACACACA
The DNA here is from genome assembly GCF_006345805.1 of Octopus sinensis. Taxonomy (NCBI): domain Eukaryota; kingdom Metazoa; phylum Mollusca; class Cephalopoda; order Octopoda; family Octopodidae; genus Octopus; species Octopus sinensis. The sequence goes on along the minus strand of NC_043014.1, from coordinate 18,647,291 downwards.
CACACACACACACCACACACACACACACACACATATATATATATATATATATATATATACATAGATACGACGAGCTTCTTTCAGTTTCCGTCTACCAAATCCACTCAGAAGGTTTTGGTCGGTCCGAGACTATAATAGAAGACACTTGCTAAGGTGATTGTTATTTTTTGTTAGTCACCTATCATAAATGATATTTTATATCACCACCCTAACGACGATGACGTCACATTTTCTATATGAGTGTGTTCGTCCGTGGGTTACCTACGTTTGGCCGGTGACTGAGAAATATATGTATTACGGTGTATCTGTCTGTCAGTATATAGACATGACGACTGATACACACACGGACAGATAGGCGTCAAATGTGCGTTAATGTATGTGTGTGTGTGTCTTAGTTTATGTATGTAACTTTCTCACGCCCAACAGTGAAACACTCTGATATTGAAAATTTAGTTGCGACCTGGACTTTAAACGAACAACAACGTTCACTTTTAAGTATTACCAAAATGAATATGTGGCTGATTTAACACCACTCACAATACTCGGAAATATATCTGAAAAACAATTTTATTCAGGTTCTTATAACTTGGCGAAGTAGAAAACCTCAACGGCTCTTTCAATATGATTTCATAAATGTTATTACACTCCTTCTAACCAGTTTTAACATAATTTTTAACAGTCCTCCCAAGCTTCTTCGTCACTGTGAGTATCAACATTGCAGAACCTTTTTACTGCGTTATTTATTCTACAGCCTATAACGTTACAGTTAAAAATTATATAGTAGTGTCAAATTAACTTATATTTTGCTATATACATCCTTCAGCACATATTTTAAATTCACGTTCACAACAACAGCATCTTCCTTTCTATATACTTGGTTCAGTGTTCGTTTCAAAATTGTAAAGTAAATTATTTTTGCATGAAAAATTGAATTATGCCTCCTGAATTTTCTTGGACTTTCACTTCCTCCACCGTGACATTCATTCAATCGTGAATTTTATAACATTTAGTACATGTTCCAAATAAATGTTGACTTTCTGTACTTTCTTACATTGGTGACGCATACTAACTTTTGCTAGATTGGTGACTTGCCATTCTTTTATAGCGTAGCTATGCTACTGAAAATATGTTTTGCAATTATACTGACTACATTTAGAAACTTTTGCTAAATTGGTGGGTTTTTTTAATAGCATAACTATGCCGCTGCAAGTATGTTTTGCACATATATTGAGTACATATCGTTTCACTTGAACTTCATATGTGTGCATTTTGCTATTTTCAATATTATCAATTCGATGATTGTGTGTACGTGTATGTGTGTGTGCGTGTGTATGTTTTAATGAGCCCACATCTAATGAAGTTGCCATCCTTATTGTTGGGGATCCCCATGCAAATAATAAATGTGTTTCACAGACTCATCCCCTCTTATCATGTTCCCCGGTATACTCCTATTTCGTGGAATGGAGAATATGGGTATCATTTCAATATTCCACGGATTGAACCTGGAACAGTGTACCAAAACAAGAAGTTGTCGTCAAATGGCTTCTGTTCATACCATCTGATGTTAAGACCAGAACAATCAAATCAATTACACATGTCAAATAAACTTTATTTTCATTTACATATTTTCTACGTTATCTCAACAACCAGCTATAGTCATTTGAAATACCATTCTCAACAACGACCAGGTTTCATTAGAAAATGAAAATAGTTTCACACTTTCAATTTGAACCAAAATGACAAAGTGTTTCATTACGAGAGTGATGATGTGTGAATAATGAAAGTAATGTTTCTCCAAATTAGTCACATCTGTATTACAATAAAGAAAGCTGCTATTTATCTATCTCCCAAATAAACTATGTTTTGGACCAGCTAAACTAATCTATATAAATATACATATATGTGCGCGCGTGTTTGCGTGTGCGTGTGTGTACTTTTGTATTTATGTGCGTACAAGTGTAGATTAGACTTTTAGGAAATATGGGTATATCACTACCAGAATTATTGACCATATAAATGCATGCTAAAAGAATTATAGTCACACTGTATGCGTGTGTGTGAGCGTATGTATGGTTGTGTGTGTGTGTGTGTGTGCACGCACACAACTAGCTATTCTTTCTAGAAAAGCATTAGATAAAGTAAATCTACGGATTAAAATTAGTAGGAAGGCCAAGATCCCCACTGAAAATCCCCTATCTGTAGACCTTATCCTTTCGACAGAGAGCTATAATGATTATGAACTCTGCTGTCTATAATCCTGTAGTCCTCCACTACTTCATTTTTATTTGTGTGCAGTTGTTGAATGTCAGAGATTATATTTCTTACATGTTATTCTATAGAATCCTGGTATTTTTACGCTACATTCAACTCATATCTAATTGCTGCCACTGTGTTGATATGTATCGTATGAACTGCGCACAAAATGTATTTTGCGAGCTATAGACGGAATTATAAAATCATGCATATATTGTGGAGAATGAGGAATCTTCTGTACTTACTTTGGGTATTTTATGTTCCCATGTATGTTTTTATAATCGTTCAAAACGCTTTATTTTTACGATTTCGTTCATGTGTTCATTCATAATTAATTTTTATTTGCTTGTTTCCCATGTTTTATAATACTGCTTAGTTTCTCCTTGCTTACTTCTGTTTTCATGGCACATTTTGCATAACCGTGTGTCCAACCTGGCTATATCAGCTATTAATATTTTTCTAAGTTTACTGAGGTGGACTGGCAAAATCGTTAGCATAATATACAACATGTTTAGCGGCATTTCGTCCGTCTTTACGTTCTGAGGTCAAACGATTCCGAGGTCGGAATCGTTCTTTCAGGGTTGAAGAAATAATTAATAGTTGAGCACTGGAGGATGATCCAATTGACTAGCCCCTCCCATAAAACTGCTGGTGTTGTGCAAAAATTTGAAAACAATATTTTCTTATATTAATGGTGATGAGCTGACAGATTCGGCAGCATAGCGGACAAAATGCTTAGCGGCATTTCGCATGTCTTTACGTTACAAGCCCAAATTTCTCCGAGTTCGACTTTGTCTTTCATCCCATCAGGGTTGATAAAATAAGTACCTGGTTAGCATTGGAGGAGTTGATGTAATCGACTTATTCCCTCCCTAGAAATTGCTGGCCTTGCTTCAAAATTTGAAGCAAATAGTTCTAACTTTTTCTTCGGTCTTTAATTCACTTTACCTCCAATTTATGATGTTGAGTCTGTAATTGCTGGGATGAAATAGTTAACAAATAAATACATACTTATAAAGGAACTATAGTTTGACAGCCAATAAAATAGAAGAGACTCCAGTGAACTCTCCCATTAGCCTAGAAGTCGATGTGAATCCTAAGGACCACAGTACTCAGAATACTGACTATGTGCAAAAGACTACTAGCTTAGTAGATAGACAAGAGAATATAGAAATCACATGTAAAGTAGATGAAACGGATACTATTAACGGAAGGAGTAGAGCTATTAATTGCGGTTGTGCAAGGAACAGGGTCTGTCCACTTAACTCTAATTGAAGGCATAAAAGTATCGTATACAGATGTAAGATTACCTCAGAGAATAGCGAGTATTTATATACAGAAGCCAGCTCATGTTAGATTAAGCAGAGAATTGCTAATCATTTACTTTCGTTTAGGAATAAGAACAAAATGAATACTACCAGCCTTAGTAAACTAAATTGGGCACTAAAATAATTAGTAAAGAAATAATTTGTAAGGCAAAACGTTATAATAAGGCAATAATAAGGATAAATGATCGTAATACAAATAAATAAAATTATAATTGTAATAACAATAATATCAATTGATGCTATAAACTCAAAATGAGTTAAATGCAAATTGTAAACAAAAGTTCTACAATTAAATGCAATGTAAATAAATATTTTAAAACCACAATTCAACTGTATTACCACTAGAGGAGATTATAAGACCAGAACTCAATTCCATTTAAAAAGTAACGCTACCATCTTCAACTGAATACCAACACATGAAGCATGTTTGAATTACTTCGCTTTGAAGACTCGCAAGTGATGGACCCTTGATGAAATTGCAGCGACTAGGTGCATAACTGCATATAGATCAATGTGAAATTGTTGCAGTAAAAACATACACTGAACTGCAATAGAAACACGAGATGTGTATGACTGCGAAATGTTTTAATTTCATCATGTCAGAGATAAATTTTGATAGATTTGATAAAATCAATTACTTAGATGCACTTTGACCACAGTCTATGTTCTGGTAGTGGGCGGGTCCAGCACATCGAGATTATAGGGCTTGACATGTTCAATACCGTGTACACCCTCCCTGGGTGTTCAAAACGGCCATACACTGTCGGTACATGCAGTGCATGAGGCGGTTCGCAAAAGCCATTGGCACCTGTGCCCAAACCCTGAGGAAAGCTACTTCCAGATCCACACGAGTTGTCGGCTTTGGGACCACCATCTCTGGATTTCATCCCACAAGTGTTCAACTGGGTTCAAATTCGGGCTGCTAGCCGGCCACAGATTGGTTCTGACTTTGTACTGATTCAGGAAGTCCATGACGACCCTTGACGCGTGCGAAGGAGCATTGTCCTACTAGAACACGTAGCTATGGTGACGAGAGGGACACGATGCGAGGTCTTAGAATCTGTTCAACGTAGCGCTGTGCTGTGATGCCATTCCCTCTGTCTTCACCAGCATTGGAGCCCAATTCTCTGATTCAGGCCTACAGCACCCCAAACCATGATGCTTTGGCCACCCCACGCGTCTCTCTCCATGACACATGCGTCTCTATAGCTTTCACCTCTCCTACGCCACACCCTGACTCTGTCACTCGACGTGCAGACGCAGTACTGGCTCTCATCAGAGAAGACTGTTGACCTCCATTGTTAATGCCCCCAATGTTGGTACTGTGTAGCCCACTGTAGTCGTGCATGAGGGTGGCGGGTGGTGAGTACAGGCCCTTGAGCAGGAAAATGGCAACGCAGATTGTTGGCGGCCAGTCGACGCCGTATCGTGTCGTTGCTGATGGATCGCTGTCCAATGCCAATGATCTCGCGAGATGTCACGCTGGCCGGTTTGAAGCGATCATGGAGGTGTTGCAGCTGGATGAAGCAGTCGTGCCTGGGCGTGGTCACCTGGGAGATCCTTCTGCGGGCATTGTCTGCAGTAACGTGGGTGTTGTATCGCTTTTACAGACGATAGATGGTACTGACATAGACATTGTAAGCTTTCGCAACAACCAAGGCACACTGCTCTGCTTGCAATCGGCTGGTAGCTTGTTCTCTCTGCTGACAATCGAGTCATACCTGATGCATCCAAATTACGAATTCCAGGATGCAGTTCAAGTTGATTTTTATATTTATAACCTCCACGAGATGCACAGGCGTTTCGGTTTTCATGACAATTGTTTGTGACTGCCACCCACGACATTCAACGTATGGAAAATTAATCATCAGTGGGACGTTGAAGAAGATCTTGACATATTTCGACGTTCTTACTGCTCAGTTGTCTGCAGGTGGGAGGGCAAACTTGCTAGAGACTGGCTGCGTGTTCAAGTCAGACATTTGTATTGCCTACACGCACCCATACGACAGACCGACAACATCAGCAATGTCACTGATTGTCCTCCGACGATCCTCATACACAAGCTGATGAATTTTCTCCACATTTCGTGGAGCCCGTGGCAGGTCTTCCAGATCACTCATGGTCTTCCAGGGAGGTTCTTCGGCTTTTAAAACGCCTGTGCCAGTCAAAACATTACGTACTACACATTGCCACGTCTCATCACAGTTAGCTTGCCGAAGCATACTCAATGTCTTTGTAGCAGACTTCTCGTGTTTAACACAGAATTTGTCGTTTACTCTTTGTTCCAATTTACTATCCATGACAAAAGCGCAGACTACAACATACATGTGGTGACAAAAACTCAAATTTCACAACTTTCGAAGTAAATTCAGCGTTGTTACTCGGTGGCACACTGTCAAATGAATGTATAGATAGATAGATAGATAGATAGATAGATAGATAGATAGATAGATAGATAGATAGATCTCCATTCCATAAATCCAAGAATGCACCCGGAGACTAGGTTTGTTACTTATTGCAGATTTCTAATGCTCTTTTGCATAATCAGCACAGATATATATATATATATATATATATATATATATATATATATATATATATATATATATATATATATATATATATATATATCGTATAGTCAACCATATGAGTTTCTGTTTTACCATCTTTCAATTCATAAGGCAAGGTGTTATTTCTACGAAGCTCTTCCCTTATTTGGTTATGTTGTGTTGATATGTATCTGTTTTCGAATTAGAAGAGTAAAACTGTTTTTCTGCATTATTTAAAGTTACCTGTCTGTGATGTTCGGTAGGATCGCTCTTCTATGCATTTGAGGTGGATAGTGGCACACTGTGATATTGTAATAAAAGTGATTTATCTAAGAATTTTGGAGTTTATTAATTCTTGGTGATTTCTAATTTCCTTTTTCTTTCATGATTTTAAAATCTTTTCCGTTGTGACGTAAACCCATTGCTATAGTACCACATGATTTAGTGCTTTTTTATTTTCGGTTTTTTTTTTCATTCGCTTAATAATGCTTTTCTAATTCCTGTATTTTACACCAGACTATTTCTACTTGTGACACCGTACGTTAATCTGCCATTTATAGCTGCAAGCATGGCTATGTGATTAATAAACTCGTTCTAAACACATTCGGTTTTCGTTCAGTCACACTGCGCAGATATTAAGGCAGGTGTCTTTAACTATAGCCCAGGGCCGACAAATGACATGTAAGTGAATTTTGTAAAGGAAAGCTGTGTGGAAGCTTGTCGTATGCAGATATGTATGTGTACGAGCCCGTGTATGTGTGAGCATGCGTGTGTGTGTGTGTGTGTGTGTGTTTGTGTATATATGTGTATATGTATTTGTCACACTACTATTGCTTTGCTTATGTCACTCGTAACTTAGCTTTTCGGCTTAAAGACCGGCGGAATAAATATGAGACTTTAAAAACGGCAAAAACATAAATACTGGGGTCGATTTTTCGACTAAATCCGTTCAAGGCGGTGCCCCAGTATGGCCACTGTCCAATGGCTAAAGCAAGTAAAAGATAAATGATTATTCTTTACAATTTGAATGCTTGTATCATCATTTCTTCTTTTTTATTTAATCTACTTTATAATCTGCTGCATTTTTGTCCTCTTAAAACATCGTTCTTGAATTGTTTAATTTATTTATTTTTGTGTACTTTCCGTTTTATCTGTTGTGGAATTAATAAATCTGATCTGATTATGTTCATCTTGAATTTTAAGTAGTCTAAATAAATTAGATTGCTTTTGTCATTTATTCTTTCTTTCTCTTACATCAAGTGTGACTTCTACTGTGAATGTGCATGGCTCAGTGGTTAAAGCGACGAGCTCACAATCATGAGGTAGTGAGTTTGATTCCTGGACCAGGTTGTATGTTGTGTTCTTGAGCAAGACACTTTATTTCACGTTGCTTCAGGTCACTCAGCTGTAGAAATGAAATGCGGCGTCACTGGTGCCAAGCTGTATAGAACTTTGCCTTACACTTAGACGATATCAGTGGCGAAGAGAGAGGATACTGGTATGCATGGACGACAGCTTGTCTTCCATTAGCAACCTTTCCGACTTGTGCCTCGGAGGGAAACTTTCTAGGAGCAATGCCATGGTCATTCATGATCGAAGGAGGTCCTTTCCTTTCTAATGTGACTTATTGAGGTTTTTGTGTCTCTTGTTGGGTCTCACAGCTATACACCCTTGTTTCTGTCTCCTCTTGAATATTTCGTCTTTAAACAGAACCACTTTGCTGTTATCTAATATTCTCCGTTAATCTGAGACTTGCTGGTTTATGTACTACATCTAGTATGGTGTACATTCTTTGATTAAAGATCGCTACATTCATTGAATTTATTTTCAAAATCATTATTTCTAACACACGGTAGTTAGCTTGTCTCATTTGATCTTTCTTTTAACGCATATTGTATTCTTTTGTCCTCTGCCTTCGATTTCTATAACTTGATTTTTCAGTCGTTTATTTAATTATTATATTTTCTACGTCACTGAAATTATTAATTTAAATTGATTCTTTTCTATTATAATATTACCTATTTTTGTCAAACAGAATTGTTAGCACACCGGACAAAATGCTTAGCGGTATTTCGTCCATATTTACGTTCTGAGATCGACTTCACCTCCCATCCTTTCGGAGTCGATAAAGTAAGTGAGCAGCTGAATACTGGTATCGATGTAACTGAATTAACCCTCCCACTTCTAATTTGCTGGCTTTGTGCCAAACTTTGAAACTATTATTACCTAGCTTTTTTAGATTTGAAGCTGTGTTGTGCTTATTGTAACTTCATCTGTGCTGTGTAACTCTTTATGCTGTGTTTCTCTTATGTTCACCAGCTGTGTAGGTTATGTTGTATTATTTGCAGTAACATTTCTTTTCACAGTCTCTACTTTAGTTATTTGTCATTTGTTTCTTTGGTATTATCTCCCCTTAGTTCAATTATTGTACGCTATTATCTACATGTGAACGTATTGAGAAATTACCGTTTTCCCAGGTTTGGCAAGTCCTTTCCTTGTTATAACTTCATGAGTTAAGTCTAGCAGTAACTAGTTCTAATATTACAACTAACTATTTTGCTCAGGTCCATATCTATGTAACTTGTTTGTGCTATTTTGATTCAGCGACAGGTAATGAAAGTCTTTCTCGTTATATATTTCCACTTGGTTAAGTCTCATTTCAAGGTTGTTTGCATGTTTGTTTTTCAATCAGAAACACTTTTGGAAAGGCGTTGCTATAATAGTTGCTGCATTTATAGGTTTAGAAATAATATCTATTAATATCTAATTAATATTTCTAATACAGTGAAAATTTTAAAATCTTTCCAAGTTACTAGTCGCTATTTTTATCTTTAGCTTCACAGTCAGGTAAATCGTTAGGAGTAAATAAACATTATGCAATACAATTAGCACAGACATTGATGCCAAACTGTCTTTGACTATGACGAAAATGCCTTTCACAACCTTCCTTCCGAACCTTTAGGTCCTAAGTGCTAATACTGGAGAGATCAATATAGTCTTTTTTCTACTGGAGTCGACTAAACCAGTCGACTAAAACGCCTTCCCTCAAATTTTAACATGTTATTCCGAAATTTATAATAATCATCATCATAGTCGTAGTCATCATCGTCATCATTATCGTCATCATGATCATGATCATGATCATCATCATCATCATCCTCATCATTCTTAAGAATTGCTAGCACTCCGGATCAAAAGCTTAGTGGCATTACGTCCATCTTTATGTTCTGAGTTGAAATTCAGTCGAGATTGATTTTGCCATTCATCCTTTTGGGGACCAATAAAATAGGCAACAGCTGAGCACTGAGATCGCTGTCATCGTCGTCGTCTTCGGAGTATTAATATTAACATCAGTTTTACATTTCAAAACCTGTTGAGTTCATCTTGCTTTTCCTCCTTGCATTTACAATAAATGAATTATTATGCAAGTAGTTCAGGTCAATATAAGCACCTTATTCCTTTCAACAGCAGTGGCTTTGTGACATTGTTACAACACATTCATATATATTCAAATACTGACCACTGGCATGCATAGAAAATCTTATCCATTTCATTCAACATTATCAATCTTATTGCTGTTAAAATCGAGCCAAACGAAGGCTGTGTATGACAGAAACCGTGGAGAATCTAACAAAATAGCTTACAGTATTTAATTATGTCTTTTTATCTATCATCAAAGTCCAGGACTGCGTTAATCTATTCGTAAAGTCAGGCTTCAGATAATTGATTCTATTCTTTCAGAAAGTTATTCAAAAGTGTAAGAGAATTTTCCCAGGCGTGATTGTATGATTAAAAAGCTAGCAAAGCAGCCATGTGGAATTTTGAGTTCAGTTTCACTGCACTATACCTAGGACAAGAGCCTGCTGCTTACCAATTTGGCAGACGGAAATTGCGTGGACACCCGTTCTATATACACATATGCATATATATATATATATATATAATATATATATATATATATATATATATATATATATATATATAGATATATATATATATATATATATATGTGTGTGTGTGTGTGTGTGTGTGTGTGTGTGTGTGTGTAAGTATATGTGACAATTATTCGGTAGCCATGATAAAACTCCCAGTTTCGGATGTCGGGGCGGAAATCGGCACCAGCATCCCTTCAGTTATCGCGCCGATAACTGAAGGGATGCCGGTGCAGGTTTCTGCCCCGACATCCGAAACTCGGAGTTTTATCATGGCTACCGAATAACTGTCACATATTATAATTACAGATACATTCCTATATTTACATAATATCGAAGACTCTTTCATTCTTTTGTATGTATGTATGTATATGTATATATATATATATATATATATATATATATATATATAATATATATATATATATATATATATATATATATATATATATATAATATATATTATATATATATATATATACATATATATATGCCCCGGTATGGCCGCAATTTTGAAGCTGAAACAGTTTAAAGAATTTTAAAGAAGTAAAGAATATATATATATATAATATATATATATATATATATATATTATATATATACATACATACATACATACATACATACATACATACATACATACATACATACATACATACATACATACAAAGCACACAGTTGCTAGAAAACTCTTCTTTTTAGCCACAGTCAGTACCCTGTATCACTTTTGTGACCTTTATCTCTCTCTCTCTCTCTCTATATATATATATATATATGTGTGTGTGTATGTGCGTGTGTGTATGTGCGTAGGTGTGTTTGTGTTCGTTACCCACTACTGCTTGACGACATATTACTTTCTTTACATCCTCAGCAACTCAACATTTCGACAACGAAACCGACAGAATAAGTAGCAGATTTCAAAATAAGTTCTGGTGTTGATTTTTTCAACTCAATCCCTTATGACATGGGCCCCACGATAGCTGCAGACCAACAACTGAAACAAATATATAATAAATTATTGAGAATAGTAGAGAAATTCACATAATCTTTACATAATTTTCTCATCCGATGATACTGATTCAGTCAAGTGTTTAATTACTGTAGAAGATTCCACGAGAAAAGCATCATAATACAAAAGGTATTTATTGACGTGAGCTTACCGAATTCTTGAAAACGTAGCGTCAATTTTATCAACAAATACTTCATATAACTCTGAAATAGTTGAAAGGAACGTAGTAGTGAATTAGTTGTAGAAATTGCGACTGGATAATAAAGTAAGGATTTTAGTATAACGTAACCCGATACATGTATGGTTTAAGATATAGAAAGATTGTGTTGTTATAGGTTGACGTGTGGTTTAGAGGACTGTAGGATTTTAAAAATATGTTATATTTACAAAGTTTATTTCTGTATCGGGAATTTTTCATGTATGCTGTGCTTTGATTTATGTGGATCAGAGAGATAACAATTTCATGATTTTATTATTGTTGCAGTTGTTAGTTAAATTCTGATGCATCTTGTATTTATGTTCAATTCTTTATGTAAGTGCTGTTGTTTGGTTGCATTTGTGTGAATATGTCGGAAGAAAAACTTCCATTTTTAGATCTTTTAGAGTTTGTTTTGTCTAGGTGATTGATTTTGGATGTTTTCATGTGGAAAGTCTTTCTCTGTGTTTGGAATTTACGTCGCTCGACCAACATTCAATACGTAACCCTCTAATATCTTTCTGGTATATTACGTTCAAGACTACTTTAGAAGGAATAATAATCTATTTTTGAGATGATTGAGTTAGATCTGAAGAAAATTTATATTCAAAATAAGGCTGGCCGAACGACCATAGTTGTTAAAGAAATATTTTGTGAAGGTGGTTTTACTAAGATATATTGCGTAGAGAAATACATAACAGTTATATCCTGGATTCCATTCACTTCTTAACAAATTCAGAAATCATACTGTTAAATACGTATTTTAGACATAATTTAGTCGATAGAGATATATCTTTGCAAAGACACTGAAATGATGTGATGTTTCAGAATCGTGAATGAGGTTTTTTTTCCGATGTGCGGGCAAAATTAGAAATGTGTAGGAGTGGCTACAATCTATCCTCTTCCACTTTGCTTGTTATCCCCTGAAGTTCATTTAATACGGATCGTTCGATAAGAATAATAGAAATAAAGTGTTTTAGAGTGTAGAAACTTGTGTTCCATGGAAAGACGCAGTGACAATTGAAACCAGTGAAAGAAAATAAATGGAACAGAATTCAATGTAGAGGAATGAAGAAGATTTTGGGAGATCCAAAGGAGGATTACACATTTAGGATAACTCTTGGTAAACGATTGAATAATTCATTAAACAACCTCGAATCCCGAATAGCTCGGTCATAAATAGAAAATTAACCTACAGGTCGATAATGAACGAGCATTTTATAGCGTTCGGTGGTCTACAAATATTGGCTATCAATTTTCCCACGAATATCACCTTACTGTTTTAACACTACGTAAAATCATGCTGTGAACACATATTCATTTACGTATTCTCGATCAGAACAGGTCAAGACAACTAACAAAAACCAACCACCAACACAATCTCTATAGTTGTATATTTTATAACTATTGCACATATCACTTCAGGCACTACAGTGACACTCATTCCTGGGAAGAGAGAAACATTCTGTTTTCAAACGCCTCTTGCATTGGTGGGAAAATTATGAACTTACTTATAGCATAGGCAAGAATTTCAGAACATGACATGATTTTAAAATATGTTGATCAACAGAGGAACAAAAGAAACCCTGGAGGTTCTCAGCATTTTATTGTAGGACTTACTCTTTTACTCCTTTACTTGTTTCAGTCATTTGACTGTGGTCGACCCGAGGCTATAGTAGAAGACAATTGCCCAAGGTGCCACGCAGAGGGACTGCACCCGGAACCATGCGGTTGGTAAGCAAGTTACTTACCACACAGTAACTCCTACACGTATAGCTACTTACCACACATCCACCCCTACGCCTTGTGTAACAATAGACCATAAATGATAGTGGCAACAATGGTGTTGTCAGATCCAGCCACTGATTCCAAAGGAAACAAAATTCTAAAATCATCAAAGCTTCTGCAACATCAGAATCAGTCTTTTTAGAGTTGTCACGCATTGGACGCGGAATTTCCTTTCTAACAGCACTGAGCCATGGATCCAGCTCCAATCAAATGTTCCGGTTAATATCAAGCTGCAACACCATTAATTAAAACAGAAGTATCTGTTCAAAAAATATTCTGAGTACAAATTAAACTATAAGAGTAGCTGTGTGATAAGTAGCTATAGGCGTAGGAATGACTGTGTGGTAAGTAGCTTGTTTACCAGCCACAAGGTTCCGGGTTCAGTCTCACTGCGTGGCACCTTGGGCAATTGTCTTCTACTATAGCCGCGGGTCGACCAAAGCCTTGTGAGTAGATTTGGTAGACGGAAACTGAAAGAAGCCCGTCGCATATATGTGTATATATGTATATGTGTGTACATGTGTTTGTGTGTATGTGTTTGCCCCCCCCCCACATCGCTTGACAGCCGATGGTAGTGTGTTTACGTCCCCGTAACTTAGCAGTTCGGCAAAAGAGACCGATAGAATAAGTACTAGGCTTACAAAGAATAAGTCATGGGGTCGATTTGCTCGACTAAAGGCGGTGCTCCAGTCAAATCACTGAAACAAGTAAAATAGTAAAAGAGTAATACCTGTTTCAAGCATTTACTTTAAATATTCGAATCAATATAAACATTGCTGTGGATCCTTTAGAAATAGTCCAGAGTATTAAAATTAGAACTTTCAGTTATACAACAACAAAAGCTTTAGTTAAAACACATATCCACAATAATGCTGATTATCATGGCTATGCCATATTTAAGAAGATTTAGGTTCAAGACTATAAATGTTTAATAAGCATTCTATTCATATGTTCATCCAGGAATATCCAGGTTTGTTATTTGAACGTATAAATTTCGAGGGTAAACACTGAATACTGCTGATTTTGCATCTTGAAGGATCCTGTTCTGCTTACAGCCAATTTTATGAAGTATACTTAAGAGTTGGGAGCCCTATTGACTTCTTTATGAGCGTGTTCGTAAAGCAAATGATTTATATACAAACGTGTTGAGGAGTGGCTTTGTCGTAAGTAGCTTGTTTACCAACCACATGGTTTCGGGTTCAATTCCACTGCGTGGCACCTTTGGCAAGTGTTTTCTACTATAGCCTCGGGCCGGCCAAAGCCTTGTGAGTAGATTTGGTACACGGAGACTGAAAGAAGCCGGGCTTATATATATATATATGTGTGTGTGTGTGTGTTTGTGTGTGTGTGTGTGTGTGTGTGTGTGTTTGTGTGTGTGTGTGTGTATGCGTGCGTGCGTGCGTGCGTGCGTACGTTTGTGTGTCTGTGTTTGTCACCCCACCATTGCTTGACAACCGATGCTGGCGTGTTTACTTCCCCGTAACTTTGTCGTTCGGCAAAAGAGACCGATAAAATAAGCATTAGGCTTACAAAGAATGAGTCCTGTGGTCGATTTGTTCGACTAAAGGCAGTGCTCCAGCATAGCCGCAATCAAATGACTGAAACGAATAAAAGAATAAAAGATGGCCACATTCAGAATTTGTAGGGCTATGATTTGCATAGACGTATCATACACGGTCCTTTATACCACAGCTACTCTTATTCTTTTATTATTTTACTCTTTTATTTGTTTCAGTCATGTCACTGCGGCCAAGCTGGAGCACTACCTTTCATCACACAAATCAACCCCAGTATTTATTCGTTTTTAGCCTACCACTTATTGTATTAGTCTCTTTGGCTGAAGCGCTAACTTACGGGCAGGTAAACACACCAGCATCAGTTGTCAAGCGATGTTGGGGGGACAAACACACACACACGCACACATATATACGATGGGCTTCTTTCAGTTTCCGTCTAACAAATCCACAGACAAGGCTTTGGTCGACCCGAGGCTATAAGACACTTGTCCAAGATGCCACGTACTGGGACGGAACCCGGAATCACGTGGTTCGTAAGCAAGCTACTTACCACACAGCCACTCCTCCGCCTATGGAAATAAAATATAACATTTTTATCAATGCATATATTGCAATACCATTACTGAGCTGTTTGGGTTCCTTCAATACTCTTCTGCTTCCGCACGTTATAATAATGATTTTATTCCCATGAGTGGATATGAAATAATATAATTTCCACCTGACACTTCTGTATCTATAGGTTTCCAGTATTTTTAACAATTGAACAATAAGAAAACTAAGATATTCAGTGAAAATATTTTCGCATTTATTTTCATGTTTACTTAATCTTTTGTTCTTTCTTAGTTTTATTCATTTGATACATGTCATTTACACAGATTAATCATGAAATTAAGAATTCATGTGTCATACAGACCGCTAGGTGCTGGACGGTTCACACAGCTAGCCACATATTGGATGATAATTCCGTTTCTTACAATAAAAATTTAACAATGCTCTATTAAACCGAATACGTCTGCAGTAAGACCAGATTTTCAGACAGCGCGAGGACGAATATTCTACTAGTACACACATACAAACACAAATGTATATATATATAATACTAGCATTATGACCCGTCTTTGCCCGTGTCATGGTGCTAGCGCATGTATATATGTGTATATATATATACGTGTACATATTACATGTACATCTTTATGTATATATACATCTACACATAAAATACAAAATACAAAGTTATATCTTGATATCGCTAGTGATAATAATACTGAAAACATATAATAGACTGGAATTGTAGGACTATTCCATTTCTGCACGCTAATTTTATTTTTAATTTATTCCTATTCATGTGAAACAACTTATTCAAGTTCAAGTCATTGATGCAATTTTATACCAATTGCTATTTTTACTTTTGTTATGTTGCGATTATATTATACTTTAGTTTGATTTTAATTATTACTTACTACATATAATTCAATTGTTATCAATATTTTTATTGTTAAAGTGAACGTATCTGACATAAAATAGAGAAACGTTTTTGTTTCACTTTTAACACGTAATACTGAAATAGTGGAGAAGATATGATATTGCTATGGGATCGCACCAGGCAAGATGTTGAACATTTGTTTTTGCCCATGAAACTACATGGACCCTAAGTAAGGCAGGTGTAAAATTTGAATGAAATTGGTTGTGTGGTTCTCAAGTTTTAGGGAATCGTAGTGGAGAAGATATGATATTGCTGTGGGCTCGCCCTAGGCAAAAAGTAAAAAATTGTTTTTGCCGATGACACTCCCCGGACGCTAAGTAAGGCATGTGTAAAATTTGAATGAAATTGGTTGTGTAGTTCTCAAGTTTTAGGGAAAAACACAGACAGACAGACACACATTCTCAGTTTTATATATAGAGAGATAAATAATATATATATATATATGCATATATACATACATATATGTACATACATGTATATATATGATATATAACATGTATATATATATATATATATATATATATATATATATATATATATATATATAATAATATATATATATATATATATATTATATGTATATCAGGACATCAAAAAACGTTGAAAACAATGAGAACGAAAACTTAAAAACAAAAACATAGAAAACGAATTTTTTTTCGAACAACGAAAAAAAACGAACAGAGAAATGAGACACACAGCATAAAGAATATTCCCCCTTCATCAGTTGTCCCTGTTTCATCTACTTGAGATTTTTTGCGCGGGGTGAAAGTAGTAACAAGAACAGGACAGTGAGGAGACAGTAAAAACAAACGGTGAGGGCTGTTAAGCCAAGACGAGAGAGAGAGAGAGAGAGAGAGAGAGAGAAAAGAGAAAGAGAGAAAGAGAGAGTGAGCGAGAGAGAGAGAAGAGTAAATGTAAGGATAAGCAAGTTAGGCAGTTCGATGGACAAAGAATATTAAATACATTTAATACAAAAATCTACATATGTTTACATATAAAAAGGTCCAACACATAAAGCTCTTATTCAACTCCGTTAATTCCTGTTCTGAATAAGTCAAACCTTTTTATATGTAAACATATGCATATTTCTTGTATTAAATATATATCGGCTTACGTAACTTGCTAATCCTTATATTTACTCCTCTAACTGTTCAAGCTTAAACATCTTGAGCACTATGAAGTGCATTGTATACGGAGAATCTATATCTATATCTATGTATTATGTATGTATGTATGTATGTTGTATGTATGTATGTATGTATGTATCTATCTATCTATCTATCTATCTATCTATCTATCTATACATACATACATATACACACACACACACAAATATGTATATATATAATAAATACATATATACATACATATGTATCTACATGTGTGTATGTATGTGTGTGCGCGCGTACGTGCGTGTGCGTTTGTACGTGTGTGATATACACATATTTATACGTATGTGTGTTAGCACACTCCTCCCATTCAAACCCACAATTACCCCTGACACTCACTGTATGTCTAAAATCGAACATGTGAGATGCCCACGTGATATTTTTTCCTAGTTCTCCTTTCCTATTTCTTTTCCTTCGTTATTTTCTCCTATTCACTGGATTTTATACTGTAGAACCGTCGAAGGACTGTGTCCGAGACCTTATACTTTTGCTTTATATATTTAAGCTGATAACTTTCTCCTTCCATGCGTGTCAGTTTAATAACATTAACTGTAAACATCCCTTGTACTCGTATTGTTTTCTGTATTTGATTTTGTCTTCTGCTGTTGATTTCATTTACTATATACATATCAATATAATAATAATAATAATAATAATAATAATAATAATAATAATAATAATAATAATAATAATAATAATAATAATGAAATGTACGGAAACATAATAGATTAAGAAATACCAGCCACTGCGCGAAGAGATAGGAAAGTCATGAGGCATGAGGAAAGTAATGGTGATACCGCTGCTAATTGGAGCATTAGGAGCAGTGTTCAAGAGCTTTGAAAAACATATTAAGAATAGTGGAGCTGCTGTCAGACATGAAGTGATCCAGAAGACTGCATTGTTGGATACAGCACACATTCCAAGGAGAGTATTGTCTCTTTCAGTCACCGGAGAAGGCTCTACTTGAAACCTTTGGTAATTTGTTATTGCCTGCTTTCCGAGAGTCTTTCAGAGTAACAATAATAACAATGCCCTGATCTAATACCAATGTCCTGATGCAGTACCAATGCTCTGATAACGGATGCAGTAAACGGCCCTGATACAGAATAAAATGCTCTGATGCAGTACCAGGCAGTTGCTCTCATAGCTTCTGGACTTAACTGATTGGATGTGTTATCATGTACATTGTTTTGTCTTGGTATAAAAGATGGGCTACAGCAAATATTCTGCTTAATACCACAGTTTTGCTTGTCAGTTGTTTGACCATAACCAATTGGGCATGTCACTTAGTGGCTGACGATATGTGCATCTTTGATCATAAGAAGAAGTAGCGGGAGAGCATCATAGTCATGTGTTGAGAGGAATTATTTGGGGTTTGGATAACTCACCTTTGGAAACATGGGTGTTTTGTTCAGCATCCTTAAACAACCTTTTTTCATGGACGTTTTGGGTGGGATTGACTACTCAAACTGAAGAAAGTTCTAACTGGGTCCCAACTGCAAGGTCATGCGCTGTTTATCTTGATATGAGATCATCACATATGGCTGTGATGCATGTGCCTGGTGATGGTTAGTCATCATAGGTATACTGTGCTTCGTATATTTTGCCTCAGTGTCACCTTGATGGCATGTATTGTTCTCTCACTCACTCAATAATAATAATAATAATAAGAAGAAGAAGAAGAAGAAGAAGAAGAAGAAAAAGAAGAAGAAAAGAAGAAGAAAAAGAAGAAGAAGAAGAAAAAGAAGAAGAAGAAGAAGAAGAAGAAGAAGAAGAAAAGAAGAAGAAGAAGAAGAAGAGCAACAACAAAAACAACAACAACAACAGCAACAAACTGAAACTAGAACAGCAATGGATCATATCAAAATGATGGCAAGAAAAGCCCCTTCATGGCAAATACTAGGTTAAACTAAATAGAAAAGAAATAAACAAAACAGAATCCGAACAATGGCTGGGAAGCTCAGAACTCAAAGCAGAGACTGACCGACTTTTAATTACAGCACAAGATCAAAACATACCCACCAAATATCACCATGTAATGAAAATAGATAAACTGCAGAATATGTGGAGATGGAGAAGAGACAATAAATCATGCTGTCTCTGCCCCCCCCCCCAGTTCTGGCTAAGAAGGAATACATTCACAGACACGACAGAGTTGGGACCTACATACACTGGAAGCTATGCCAACACTATGGAATAACAACAGAAAAAACATGGTATAGACACACGCCAGAAAAGGTCACAGAAAATGAGAAAGCAAACATACTTTGGTATATGCCAATACACACAGATAAAGAAATTAAGGTCAATAGGCCGGATATAGTTGTCAGAGATAAACAAGAAAAAATGCTTTCTAATCGATGTATCAATACTAACAGATGACAATGTTTCGGAGAAACTTTCTAAATACAAAGATCTGAAAATAGAGATAAGTCAAACGTAGAGCCTAAAATCGGACACAATTCTTATCATAGTTGGATCCTAGTTGGTGCATTAGGGGTGATAAAAAAGATTCAGACAAATACATGGCAAAGATACCAGGATTTACAAGTATATATAACATAGAAAAAGTAGCACTACTAGGCACCGAACACGTCCGACGTAAAACATTTTCAATTACAATGAAAATAAGAGCATCACAAGAAATCCAAACATATCAGGTGCTAGAGGACAACAGACCGGACATGGTGATGGTCGTCAACATGAACCACATATGCTATATAGTTGATGTTACATGCCCTCTTGACCCTCGAATAGTCAAGAAGGAAGGCGAAAAGATAGACAAATTCAACCCTCTTAAGTACGAAATAGCCCAATTATAGAAAATGAAGGAGGTGAAAATAGTGCCAACTATTGTTGGATGCTTGGGAACCGAAGGCATCATGGGGAATATAAAGGAAATTGGATAGAGTGCCCAGTAGAACTGTTAGATAGGCTTTCCCCCCTTGGCACGGCCAGAATAATAGGGAAAGCATTAGATAGCTGAAAAGAACGAATAGCATGCATAGCAAGTTTACTACCGTAGGCTGCAGGTAGTAAGCCCGCTACGCATGCAAGACTCCAGGAGCTCCAGCAAAATCTGTGATAAAGACAAATAATAAATAATAGTAGTAGTAGTAATAATAATAATAATAATAATAATAATAATAATAATAATAATAATAATAATAATAATAATAATAATAATAATAATAATAATAATGATGATGATGATATGATAATAATGATAATGATAATAATAATAATAATAATCTTTTCTTTATTGGCCGGAAGGGCCGAATACAAAAACATATGGTGACATTATAAAACAAGGGATAAGTAGGGTTTAACACAGAAAACCTGTAAACAATAAAAAACAAAAATAGTTACCAAAAAATCTAACTGCAAAATTCCCCAATGCAGGGGAGTTCCGCCCAGGGCCCATCCATGCACACACATCCTGGTCACCCTGACTGTAAAGAGCACGGCAGATAGGCACCCCTCTTCCCCTCAACTACTCCGGCTTTCAGACGTATATCCAGAGCAAGACAATTCACTCGAGTCACTTTCGCAACATTCACCCACCTTTCAACAAAATTACTTGGTGGGGCAGTACTTCCCTCTCTATCTCCAGTTTCCTTTCCAGTATTTTCAGTGTCTTCAGTACTTTCAGCTTGTAGCTGAGTATAAATAGGATATAAAACAATACAGTTCTATATTTAAGAGATGAGGAATTATGTACATTTTTTACATTATTTACATTCGACAGATATTTGTCCTCATCTTGTTTGTTGTTAACAACTTTTCAGCTGATATAATCTCCAGCCTTTTGTAGGTGTCTTGGGGAAATTTCAAACCTGGGTTCTCATTCCTAATGCATTTTTCGATGATATTATTATTGTTGTTGTTGTTGTTGTTGTTTTTGTTGTTGTTGTTGTTAGCCCGTAGTGGTTAAGAGCGCGTACTACTAACCTCAAGATTCCGAGTTCGATTCCAAGCGGTGACCTGAATGATAATAATAATAACATCGAAACATACCTTAGTAATAAGAACCCAGCTTCGACATTTCCCCAAGACACCTGCAGAAGGCTGGAGGCTATACCAGCCGAAATGTTGTGTTAACAACAAACAAGATGGGGACAAATATCCGTCGAATGTAAAGGATATAAAACAAGTAGTAATAATTTAAGCTTATAGCATCTAAACGTAAATTCAATGGCTGTAGAAAGATGCATATTTTATTTGTAATGATTAACATTATTATGATTCTAGAAAGCCTAAAAAATGTATCAAATAGGCTATAAATATAAGCAATCATTAAACTATTATAATTTGTTATAATTAATATTGATATGATCTAGAATATTAAATAAATTTATTAAACGGATGGTAATTTAAACCTAACATTAAACACTGAAATAGTATAGTAACTATGGCTTAATTTAAAGGTCAAACAGAAATTAAATTAATTGGAAATAACAAATATAAATAGCTTATACTATATTATACAGTGCTTGAATTTCATTTCAATAATAATAAAGAACATGAACCTTTACCATCTATCAGATAATATAACTACTTTTAATCCAAGCATAAATATTAAACTTGCAAGGTTAGTAGTATTTAAAAAAAAAGAAAATAATATATACCTCATTGCATTATGAAATATTTAAATATACTCTTTATGATAGTAATGATAATCCTGAGCATTGACATGCACTAATTAACCAAAGAATAATATACATTTTAATCTCAATACAAATTTTGGAAGATATGAATTAAAATTTACGTATAATTAATATAACTTTACTTAGAAACCTAAACTAGAATAATCATAAATAGCATACACCATGTTATGTTAGATTATACAATACTTAAAAATCTGTTTAATGATGATGGTAATTACAAAATTAAGTACTGATTCCTATTAATTAACTGTAGAAGATTGTACATTTTTAGAGTAAAGGTGATAGCAGCATCATTCGTCTTAATCAGGACGGCAAATAATATTTATTCTAGAGTACCGTTACTGAATGTTTCTCGTTCAAAGCTTTATAAATGATAATTTTTCTATTTAGATAAAAATATTTAGATAAAAATACTATACATCTATCAATGAAATCAATTTTGATGACGAAATAACCAAATAAATCCACGTAATAATCATAGATGTATACAGGAAACCCAAATATGAATATTAAGTACACGATCCCAACATATATCTGAATGTATAAACACATAATCCTATAATATAATAATTAGTAATGAATATAATCATTAACATAATTACTTTGATAACCTTTGAATAATAGGCATGTACGCTTAAGATATAACGAAATGACTTTAGAACGGAAAATATATATATATATACGCACGCACACTCAGACATATACATATTTGTGTGAGCGAATATATATATATATATATATATATATACATACATACATACATACATGCATACATGCATACATGAATACATACATATATACATACATACATACATACATACATACATAGTATATACGCATACGCACGTATTCACATGTACTAACAGAAATACGAGCATAAGTATTAAAATACTAATGATAGACAATTAATTAACCTCTCACCTGAATAAATGTATATCTAAGAACCAATATAATAACTTAAGAAGAAATACATACATGTATATATGTATAACATATATGTGTGTGTGTTTTTGTGTCTGTGTTTGTCCCTTCGCTATCGCTTGATAACCGATATTGGTGTGTTTAAGTTCTCATAATCTATCGGTTCGACAAAAGGTTCGATAGAATAAGAACTAGGATTACTAAGAATAAGTGCTGAGTTCGACATCTACGACTAAAAGCCCTTGAATGCTGCGCTCCAGTATGGCCGCAGCCAAGTGAGAGAAACAAGTAGAAGAATAAAGGAATATATGTATGTATGTATGTATGTATGTATGTATGTATGTATGTATGTATGTATGTATGTATGTATGTATGTATGTAGGTACGTATGTAGCGCGCGTGTGAGTGTGTGTATTATTTTATAATTCCATTGCAGAAGTCTACGTAACAAGAAGCAGCAAGAAGATTCTTTCAAATCACACACTACCATTTCCAGTATAGTATCAGAGAAAACTACGTCTAAAATGAAGTAGAAGCGATGGTCATGGTTGGGACACTTTAAATTCTTGATCGAGCACAGCTGATCGAACGTTAAAGAACACCAACACCCACAACAAGGAAAATCCCCTGTAGTGAACGTGAACCTCGACTCATGCACTTTTAATCTTAATATCCGATTCGCTCCGATTATTTTCCTTCGATGTGAGCCGTCGTAACCACGTACAAGTGATACTCCAAAGACAGCAAAATTTCTTGATAAACATCAATAAAAGCTACATCACTAATGACTATAATGGCAAGCGTTTTCCTGTTGTTGCTATTAAAGCTTTGTCACGTGATATAATCCAGTTATGTCGGCTGACGAATCTTGGATCGATTTTCGCAAAGAAACGCCAAAATTGGCAGATATTTCCTCAGCAAAGTAATTCTATTCTTGATTCCAAGTAACGTATCATAAATGTATGTAAGTGCTGTGGAGCCGTATACAAGCGAATGGCTAAAGATCTAGACTTAATTCTTCATCCGGTTTGAAACAACAGTTTGCTTTACATTGCTTTTAGTCAGGTTTGCTGTATTAAAATCCATTCCGAAAGATCGGCATAACTCCGTCTCCCCACTTTATTGCCATCTACACCTTTCCTCCGCATCAGTTATCGGGGCCTTCAAAATTGTCACAGTGGCTGATCTTCTGCATTTCGTAGCCATTAAAATCAAAAGAACGCTTTAACAATATCATTGTCTTCGTCTTCTTCACCACCGCCATAATCCTCATTTTCCCTATCCTCTTCCACATCAGCATCAACAGCAGTTGCGGCAGCAGCGACGACAACATCATGGTTATCACTATCATCATCGCCGTCCACGGCATCAGTGTCGTCGTCATCATCATCATCATCCTTGTCATCACCGTTGTTATCAAATTCGTCGACGACTACATCATCATCATTATCATCATCAATATCATCATCTTTATAATCGGTCTTATATTTTGGCCATGAAAGGATTATTAGCCATAATATTTCATCCATTTTCTAATGTCATTATGAATGTAATTACGCGTACTTACTTGAATTTGAAAATCAGAATTTTGCTGATAAAAGCTTATAACAACACAATGTCAAGCAACGTGGTAGGGCCGACTATCAGTTGATATCGTTTAACAAGCTGTAGATACTACAACACTAACAGCATATGTGACAACAAAAACAATAACAACAACAACTACTACTACTACAACTACTAATACTTTTTTGGTTACATGGTTTCCACAACATCTTACCTATGAAGCCTGCAAAGTGTCGGAATGCACCTGAAATGTGAAAGAGAGAAAGTTAACAAGCTCAGTGTCAATTTGTGGGTGATTATATGAAGAAATCTGAAGAATTACAAGCAGATCAATCAATCATTTATGGACGGTCGCAATACAAAATGTGAAGTAACTTGTACTATAAAATTAGATCTGACTGGGATTTGAAGCCCTTTATTCAACCCCTTCTGACAGGTCTTTAGGCATGAATATGAAAATGTATGTATGCATACGTTTAGGATATACATATATATATATATATATATATATTGTTATATTTCGGAATGGTCATATTGCAAGTTTAGCCAATAAAAACACACGCACTATATATTTGGTGTTATTTTGCTTCAGTGATATTTATTTTTTACATTAATCTTAATCTTATTTCGGACAAAGTTCTTTCGTCACACTCCTGTGACCGCATCAGTGGTCCTTTGTTTTCTTCTCACTTACTTGTGTCTCTCCTTACTAACCGTCAGCCATTTTGTATTTCTATTGTATGTCTTCATTTGCGCATGCTTATATCTCTATGTGCGTCTATGTTTATTTAGTGGTGTGTGTGAGGGGGATGCCTGTAATATTTGTATCTTCTGTTTATATACATTCTTGTAATTTGTATTTTGTTTTTGTTGTTGTTGCTTTTGTTCTAATTTTGTTCATGTGTTTACATCCACCCATTATTATCATTACATATGCTTGTATGTATGTATAACAACAATATTAGTAATAATAATAATAATCTAATTGAAAAAAAAAAAAAAATATATATATATATATATATATATATAATATATATACATATACATAATATATATATATATATAATATATATACACACATATACATATACATATATATATATATATACACATATACACACATACATACACATATACATATATATAGTTATTCATTTCTATTCTTTAATTATCTGTGTATTTATTATGTTTGCAGGATCCACTATCGTCATATGTTGTGGTGTGCGCTATTGCTCCATTCTAGTTTTCTATTCAGGCTAGGTTTATTTTCTATTATATGTGTAGCTTCTGTAATTTGTCTAATTGTTGCATCTGTTCTATGTGTGGACATATCTTAATCTCTATGTTATTGATTGATCCCCCCCTGTTTTCTTGTTCAGCGTGTTGGTACAGAATCGATGAGCTTTTACCTTCCTTGAGTTGTCTCCAATGTTCATTCACCCGCTCACCAATGCTTCTTGCTGTTTCCCCTACGTATGTTACTGTCTTGTTACTGCATCGTCCCTCTATACATCTTATACTATAGACCACATTTCTGGCTTTACAGTTTGTTTGTGGGCTAAATCTACATACAGTGCAATAGTTATCCGTACAGAGAGTTCTACTGAAAGGATAGCTTCTACCAATTATAGATCTGATAGGGTTGCCTGGCTTTTCAACAACCTTAATTCTTAGTTTAAACTATATATATTGCAGCCTGGAAGGTGTTTCTAAGCCATTTAAGAAACACACAAAAACCGTTACATTCACTTCAACATTTAAATTTAATTTGCCAAAATATTTTCGTCGCTTTGAGACCGCGACCTGTTCACTGACAAAATTATCGTGCTAACAGGTCGCGGTCTCAAAGCGACGAAAATATTTTGACAAATTAAATTTAAATGTTGAAGTGAATCTAACGGTTTTTGTGTGTTTTTTAAGTGGCTTATAAACACCTTCAACGCTGCAACTGTTTTCGTTCCAGCACACGATCTCAGATCAAGTCACTTGCTATGCAAGTACATCTCTGTAACTATATATATATATTTATATATATATATATATATATGTATATTGGTAAAAACAGTAAGATAACAAAGAAAGAAAGAGACCTCAATATTATGTAAATAGAGGAATCTTTATATATAAAAGTGAGGTTGTGTGTCTGTCTCCTACGATTTAGATTCCTAATTACTCCCACATTTTGCGGTGCAGTTTAACCAAAACCGGGTATCTTATAGTCGTGATTCATATCGAGACCGTCTGGGTATTAGCGCGCGTCTACGATGAGTCTACGATTTAAAAAAAAATTACCATCAATTTTTCCCATTTTTAATCCATTTTTGACATATATAAGGGAAGTAACTCTCTAAAATTTATTATTAAATCTCAGAACGTAAAAAGCTACAGTAACACCCCCCCCCCCTTGTGGTTAGCCATATTGAGATGGCTATTATACTTTACATCTCTAAAAATGCTTATATAATTATTTCCCTTACAAACCCGAGCAACGCCGGGCGATACTGCTAGTCTTATTATAAAAGGCAGATTTTATCTGCCTCCCTTTGTCTCTTATAGAAATCTACAATATAGGATTTCTTCAATTACAATTTACCTGGCATTTTTAAGAGTAGAATGCATCGGGTCTTGCCAGGTCCACTTTTTAAAATTTCAACCCCAATTAAGCAAAATTTAGAGAAAACTCACATTGTGGTGTATGAGTCAAATGCTTTTCTTAGTGTGGGATACAGCACACGCACACGCACACACACAGTGTGCAACGAATAAAGTGAAAGTAATTCACTGTGTGTGTGTTGACAGGTAGACAATAGAATGCGATGGCGATGGCGATGTAATATTTGTTTCTGTCTATGACGCTGATAGATACATGAGTAAAATGTATGGGAAGCTAAGAGATAAGAGTGAGTGAAAATGTTCTTGGAAAAGAGTAAATAGCGAGAGAGTGATTTGAGGAAGACTTTACATAAATAACCGTAGTGGCCTGTCATATGAAGAGGAGGAGAGGGTACTGGGGAGGAAATAGGGTGAGTGAGGAAGATGGCCCCTAGCAACCACACCTTTTAAGATAGGGATTTCTAAGGTAGCCCACGAGCATCGTCACCTCATTCTACATGTCCCTGTAAATTTTGGAGCGAATCGGACGGGATAAAGTTATCTCTAAGAAACAGAAAGATCGCCCAAAAGTGTATATAGATATTTAAATGTATTTATATATTCATCTATACACACATGTATGT
Organism: Octopus sinensis; assembly: GCF_006345805.1. Lineage (NCBI taxonomy): Eukaryota > Metazoa > Mollusca > Cephalopoda > Octopoda > Octopodidae > Octopus > Octopus sinensis. The sequence continues at coordinate 18,619,677 of NC_043014.1, read as the reverse complement.
ATAATGTGCGTGTATATATTTCCATAGAGGTAACCATTCAATCCATACAAAGTTTTTTAGGACGAAAATATTTATATATAAAAGAAAGGTTGTGTGTCTGTCTACTCCGATTTAGATTCCTAACTACTCCCACATTTTGCGATGCAGTTTAACCAAAACCGGGTATCTTATAGTCGTGATTCATATCGAGCCCTTCTGGGTATTAGCGCGCGTCTACGATGAGTCTACGATTTTACAAATAATTTACCATCATTTTTTCCCATTTTAATGCATATTTTTTTTAATAAAGGGAAGTAACTCTCAAACTTCACACCAATATGCGTGCTCATATGCGACGTAATATCACATCAGCAGCATTTCCTCACACCCTCCTTGCACTTGGCGAAAGCAAAATACCAGGGGATGAAAATGGTAATATTGCCATCGATTCCATTTGTAACATTGTTTAGACGCCTTCTGATCTCAGAGATGCAATGTTCCCAGATCTACAAGCTAATTATCAGAATATGGATTGGATTCGCAAAAAGGCTATACTGGCCCCGAGGAATAAAACTGTTCACCATATTAATGATGAAATGCTAAAACTCATTCCTGGGGAAGTCTATGTATATCAGTCTATCGATACAACTCCTGACCCAGAGGACGTCATCAACTATCCAATAGAGGTACTCAATTCCTTTGAGCACCCCGGACTACCACCACACATTCTCAAACTTAAAGTTGCCGCCCCTATAATGCTCATCAGAAATTTGGTTCCCCAAAAACAATGCAATGGCACGTTTGATCATTAAGTCTTTATCTCCCAGCGGAAACTTATATCAATATTTGCCTGAATAATCATCATAATTCAGTGCAATCATTAACAGTACTTTCAAGCAATTCAGCCCCGAGCAATGCCGGGCAATTCTGCTAGTCTTATTATAGAAGGCAGATTTTATCTGCCTCCGTTTGTCTCTTATAGAAATCTACAATATAGGATTTCTTCAATTACTATTTACCGAGCATTTTTAAGAGAAGAATACATCGGGTCGTGCCAGGTACAGTTTTTCACATTTCACCCCCAATTAAGCAAAATTTCGAGAAAACTCACATTGTGGTGTGTAAGTGAAGTGCTTTTCTTAGTGTGTGCTACAGCACACACACACACACACAAACGGAGCGAACTGCTTCACTCATGCTATCACCCTAATTTCTACTACTTTCTCTTTGCAAGTGTACCTTACAACACTACTCAAAAAAATAACAAAACAGCAAACAGAAACAAATAAATACATAAAGATTTACTCCTCACACAATTTCTTCAATTACAGTTTACCTATGATTTTTACAAGTACTTCCATTCGGTCATGCCATACAAAATTTCTTTCAATTTCACCCCCAATTAAGACAAAATTCGAGAAAACTCAATATCTTAACATTTAACTCTTTCACTTTGAAGCCTTTACTCTGCCTATTACTCCCACTTCCTCTTTAGACACATAGACACGCTAATATATACGACAGTGTCAATTGTTGACAGACATTGGCTAACGTGTGTGTGTGCGCGCGTGTGTGTGTGTGTGTGTGTGTGTGTGTGTGTGTGAGTGTGTGAGTGTGTGTGTGTCTGTGTGAGTGTGTGTGTGTGTGTGTGACAGGGGTGAGCCATAATGAGCCCCTATAATGCTCATCAGAAATTTGGTTCCCCAAAAACAATGCAATGGCACGTTTGATCATTAAGTCTTTATCTCCCAGCGGAAACTTATATCAATATTTGCCTGAATAATCATCATAATTCAGTGCAATCATTAACAGTACTTTCAAGCAATTCAGCCCCGAGCAATGCCGGGCAATTCTGCTAGTATATAATATATATTATATATATAATATATATTATATATATATATATATATATAATATATATATATATATATATATATTATATATATATATATATATATATATATATATATGTATATATATGTATATATATGTATGTATGTATGTAGTATGTATGTATGTATGTATGTATGTATGTATGTATGTATGTGTGTGTGTGTATGCATGTATGTGTGTATGTATGTATGCATGTATATTCTCTCCTTTTATTTTAAAGTAAACTTTGACTGGTCACCTACTTAATAGCAAGATTGTAAATAAAAGTATCTACTTTTAACCATCATCCTTGAAATTTTAATTTCTTCCAGACTTTTATACTCCCGCATATTGTGATCATTTGTCGCATATGAATTAAGGCTTTGCATTCTTTCCCAAGTTCCTCAGTTCAGCCATACTTTGCTCCAGACAGATTGGTATGCATTCTGTTGTTCCAAAAATAAGAGGTATGAAGCTGAAATGTTATCTTGGGCACTGAATTTGCTTATCAATAGTCCATAGATGTCCCCTTTCCCTCGTACTTTTCTATTTAACCACATTGGTACTCAGTAGGAAGCTGATTTCCACAACTAAATATATATTTTCTTTGTGATCCCACAAAGGAGGTTTGTGCTTAACCTAGTGGCTGTTTTAATTTTTAAGTTCCACAAATATTCGTTTGATCCATCCCAATACAGTCAACACCGTTTGTAAGTATTTTCTTTTTTGTTATCCTACTCCAGACATTTTTGCCCGCTACATATGCCTCATTGGAAGATAATATATGGAAGACATCATCTCGCAGTTGGCAATAATGTGGTTGCTGTCTTAAGTCTTAGTCTTACAAAGACTACATTTGCTCTGTCTCAACATTTTCTGTATTTTATACTGGAGGCACCTGGTAAGGATTTCCTATTTTTAATTGCATATATGTAGCCTTCGAGGTGGAATGTCATAGACAAATCGGTACTCCATGCCAAGCTTTTGACGTGATCAGTCCCTTCTATGGCTTACGTATGTATGTATGTTTGTGTGTGTATATGTATATGTGAGTCTTTGAGATTTATTCCAAAGCAGAATTCAAGCCGGTCAGTAGCATAGTGGTAAGATAAATTTGTTATATCAAGACAGCTTTGTGGTTCGGAATTGCTTGACGCATGTATGCGTGTCTTGATGTGAGTATATATATGGATGTGTGTGTATAAACTTGCATCTGTGGGTGCGCGTGTCACAATAAAACACGAGTTGGTATGTTCCACTACTGTTTACGTGATATATATCCCATTTGTAAAAGTCGGTAATATATTCCAGAAAAATAGTCATTTTTCAAAGATCCATCCCAATACAGTCAACACCGTTTGTAAGTATTTTCTTTTTTGTTATCCTACTCCAGACATTTTTGCCCGCTACTTATGCCTTTAGGTCGGGCAAAAATGTAAGAGAATTTTGTAACCAATATTATACTTATTCTATTCTTTCGACATAAGAAAGCTGAAAGTCAAAATCGATGTCTGCACGATTTGAATTTAAAATATAAAAAACAGGAACTTAATACTTTCAAATCATTTTGCTCGAAAATTAATAAAAATCCGAAGCATTTCAGCGAGAGCGTATAATCGATTACATCGACACCGATGGCAAATGATTAATTATCATATCATGTCCTTGTCAAGACATTAAACTACATCTGGTGATCATTTTTGAGTTCAGGAATCCAGAAAGTTGGGAAGTATCGATTATCTCTTAGTAATCACTTCTCAAAAGTCATCTCTGCTCAGGCGTAGCATCACCTGTCAAGGGCCCCATTTCGGCCTCAAACGGAGAAAAATGGTCTTGTGACTGAGTCATACAGAACTTGAAAGAGGAGTAGATCTAGACAGGCGTCACGCAGACCTACAGGTGTGTGTACATAGCTTGATAACACTTGAGCACATTCCTCTTCTCTAAGGATTGAATAAGCTCGGTGCTTCAATAGTAAGTTCGGGTTAGCACTACACTACCAGACTGAACTGTATATAAATAGAAAAAAGGCAAAGGAAAAACACAGCTGTACCCATTCCAAGCAAAGTCATTAATCATCGGACTTGGTCAAGGTGGTCCATAATTTTCGATGCTTGTAACACAGGCGAGGCACATGAACATAGAGTATCATACAAGTGCTACTGAATTCTATGATAGAACAGTCATCAACAAGACCAGTACCACAAATATACATTCTTAGTTTCGCGTGTAGAGGAGTAGTTGGACACTGAGATTACAAAAATAAAGCAGTTCTACAAAGGTGAATGAATCCAAGAAGTAGTAAACGGTTATCCAGAGACCTACGAATGGAGATGAGGAGTCACATTAAGTCTTTTGAGTATAGCAATGGTGTCTGTCTCGGAAACAACTACACTCGGTAATTATATCACTGGGACACACAAAACAGAAAAGTCTAGTCATGAGTGTGAGGAGCACATAAGATGGTATTTATAAGGGGGATGTCTCTCTACTTAATATATTGCTAAAATCATTTATTTTGTAAAAGAAAGACTACTCATATTTCTAAGAAAGAAGGTTGACAAATCTAATTTTACATCAGTTAGATCAGAACGCCAAACGTTAAGTTTGCGATTATACGTTAAGTCATTATCGTCAGGCCATCTAATGTTTCTGCCGATATCACAACCTTATATCAATGCCTGAAACAAATTCTTACGTCGCTTCCACAACATTCTAATGACAAACGGAAAACTGTTTGATTAATCGCTTTTGATGCACATACTGATATGCATAGATATATACATACAAAAAGACAAACACGCAGAGACAGACAGACAGAAAAGACATACATACATTCAAGCATATAGACATATAGACAGATGTGTATGAATATATAAACATACATACATGCATATATATATATATATATATATATATATATATATATATGTTTGTATGTATGTATATATATGTATATATATATATATATATACATATACACATTTTTTATTTATATATATACATATATATACATATATAAATATTTATGAGTATATAAAATCTTATATACAAATCTATACCCATTAATATATTTATATAAGTGTATGTATTTGCGAATATATGTGTATGTAAATATACATGTATATATCCATACATTCATATATGCATACATACACACAAACACACACACATATATACATATGTACATACGTATGTATGCATGTATGAATGTATGCATATATACATGTATATTTATGTGCATATATGCGTATATATATATATATATATATGAATGTATGTATATGAAACATATTTTTGTGTGCATGCATATATATATGAAGAATATATACATACACACATACAGTCATATATGCATATGCATTTATTCATTGCTCTATTCCGATTACAATATCTCTTTATCACAAAGAACACAAATTATGAACGATTTCCTCCAACACAATCCAAAGCACGTTCCAAAAATAAATTTCTTCCTATTTTCTTTGAAAGACGCAAAATCTTTGGAAGATTTCCAACTATAAAACTTATTGAGTTGGTTGTCAGAATCTTAGCAATCTCATTTAAGGAAGAATTCGGTAAATGAATTCAGCGATAATCGAACGCGAAACTATTACATTTATAGGCGTTAATTGACTTCATTTACACTTGTTGCGCCTTTACACACAGAACAGAAAGTGTCGACTCTGAGAGTTTAACGATACCAGTTGGTAAGTAAACTCGATTACTTCGAATGTTTCTGTAGCAATTCTTCAATGGATATTATGTGTACATGTATGGATGTATGGATGTGCATATATATATATATATATATATAATATATATATATATAATATAATATATATATATATACATATTTGTGTGTATGTGTATATATATATATATATACATATTGTGTGTATGTATATATATATATATATATATATATTTATATATATATAGAGGGGATGACCACCATGTGGACAACCCTTATGCTCGAAGTAGATCCGCTATGGGCTAACCACTAAGAAATGTTCTCAAGAAAAAATTAGCAAATGATCTTGCTAAATTTTTCTTGAGAACATTCCTTAGTGGTTAGACCATAGCGGATCTACTTCTAGCATAAGGTTTGTCCACATGATGGTCATCGCCCTCATACAATTTACTGAACCTTCAGAATTTTAATATGCTAGACCACTGGTTTAAATTGATGTTAATTAAATTAATATCTAATTTCTCACCCTCATTTAAATTTATATATACATTTAGATAGATAGA